>NW_021835405.1:20000-40570 GCF_006345805.1 Octopus sinensis | reverse complement strand
AAATTATATTGTATAGATAAATTTCCTCTATTTACATAATATTGAGGTCTCTTTCTTACCGTTTTACCAGAGAGCAGAGCCAAAATTCTTAGAAAACCACAGGAGGTCCAGTAAGCCAACGGAATAATAATACTTCTTCTTCCCTATCAGATACAAACGCACACACACACACACACACATACACACACACACATACACACACACACACACACATACACATACACACATGTTTTCTCTGTCTCACTTCCTCCTCACCCTTTTATACTGTCTTATTCCTCCCCACCACTACTACGAAACTATAAAATGTTCAAATTACCCACAAGGAATTGATTTGATTTGAAAACCCCACTGGATTGGGAGAAAGCGCTAATCCGAATGATATGATCTGAATGATATGATATATATGTAAAAAATGTAAATATAAATAAATATCTATAAATTGAACCATCCGATCTGATTACCTCATTTTCTAATATATATATATATTATATATAGATATATATATAATGTATGTATGTATATATAGATCATGAAGGACTACAGGATTGCGCCCAGAAAGTCCAGGCCGGGTTGTTTATGGAAGACCAGCAGTCACACATGCATACCAGACTCTCCTCTCCATATCACCGATGTTATCCAAGAGAAAGAGAAAGATCAATAGAGTTTGGCACCAATGACGTCCTACCTCATTTCTACAGCTGAATGAACTGCATCAACGTGAAACAAGGTATCTCGCTCAAGAACACAACACACAGCCCGGTCCGGGAATCGAACTCACTACATCATGACTGAGCCCGACACTCTAGCAACTGGGCCATGCGCTTTCACAAACAAACACACACACACACACACACACATATATATATGTGTATATATATATTTATATACATATGCACCTACCTCTATATTTATGCATATACATAGATATATATTAAAATATTTGTCTACATGGAGATATGTATACACACACACAAACACACACACACATATATACGTACATACATTGTTACATATACATACATACAAACAAACATACATCCATACAAACAAACATACATGCATACATACATACATACATACATGCATACATACATGCATACATACATGCATACATACATACATACATACGCACACATACACATACACGCACATACACGTACACGCACATATACATATACGTATATGTAAAATAGTTTTGAAATACAACATAAGACATTTAACGAGGGCCTCTTCTTTTCGATGTCCTTTGATTTGAGATCCTGGACTCTTATTCATTCATCTTTGTCTTTTTGTTACATGATATTTTTGAAGTATTTGTCTTTACCCTATTTTATTTTCGCAGGTTTATTTATAGTTTCTAGATTTAATCACCAATTGTGAGATATTTTCTTATATTCCCTGACATTCCTTTAAGGTTTGTGTCTTTTTGTTTGCTTGAGTTCAGATATTCTTATGTGAATAGTTTTGAAGAAATGCCTACAAACGTTTGACACTATGGCGGCTGCACACTTTATTTGATGTTATCTTTTATTTTCTAAAGGAATAAATTAATGTTCACATCTCTTTCATCAAAATCTACTAACGTCGACGAAGGCATGCGTTTTATAGCTGCCGCCATTTTAATCATTCACTTTTATGCTTGAGAGACTCGGTATTAATTTTATCTGACGGAGGATATATCGATTACTATTCTTTAGTAATTTCAACCTCTAGATTGTTGCATATTCAAAATTCACATGTTTAGAAATTCATACGCTTAAAATGTTCTCATAATTTGTATTTATACTTTTCTTTTGTATATTTCTGGCTTGGATTTTGTGGTGAGTGTTTTCAAAGTCAAAGAATTCATGGATATAAACATAAAATCTATTGTTGTTTGTTCCAGTTTACCGGGGACGCACATAACTACGATCAAAAGGTTGACAAACCTGCCCATCTCATCTTAACCCAAACACAGCGCAACTAAGATTACGATATCCAATTTACGATTTCTAGTTTCATGACTGTAGGCTGAACTTTCAGATGCATTTCGTTGCTGTATTTATCAGATTGACCGAGTGTTTTGAAGCTTGTCATCGCTGGCTCGGCGCTATGTGTATGTATACACACAAATATGAGTGTATATTTGCACACACACACACACACACACACACACACACACATATACACACACGCTCTCTTTTTTACTCTATTTTACTTGTTTCAGTCATTTGACTGCAGTCTTGCTGGAGCACCGCCTTTAGTCGAGTAAATGGACCCCGTGACTTATTCTTTGTAAGCCTAGTACTTATTCTATCGGTTCTTTTGCCGAACCGCTAATTTACAGGGACGTAACCACACCAGCATCAGTTGTTAAGCGATGTTAGGGGGACAAACACAGACACACAAACATATACACACATACATATATTATATAGACGAGGGGCTTCTTTCAGTTTCCGTCTACTAAATCCACTCACAAGGCTTTGGTCGGCCCGAGGCTATATTGGAAGACACAGGCCACCCAGGGGGAATGAACTCAGAACCATGTGGTTGGTAAGCAAGCTACTTACCACACATCCACTCCTACACCTATATGTATATATATATATGTATATATATTTTTTGATCATTCCTCCATTTTCGAGATCAGCGACAGTTTGTCACCGGAAAAAGTATATAGTATTTTGCGTGTGGAATGAGTTTTCACCATTAGCTCGTGATTATCACACACTGATGACGGGTTACTACTCAGAAATCCGGGTCTGTGTATATCCCATAAGGCTAGAGATGGGAACGAAGATTTCCCCTCGCAAATACTAATCGAACACAGTGTATCGTTAGCCGGCAGGAGGTGATGTCCTCCTTGGGTTAAAAACAACCGTAGCATCGTCCTGTATAGGACTGCCATCTAGTTGACAATTACATTTTACGATATATTATATATATATATATATATATATATATATATATATATATATATATTATATATATATATATATATATATATATATCTGTAAACAGATATATTAGAGACCTTTTACATTTACAGACAAATTCTTCATTTCATAATATCGAGGTCTCATTCTTTCTTTTGTTGTCTTAATTTTATCAATATTAATATATATATAATATATATATATATATATAATATTGTGTGTGTGTGTTTGCGCGCGCGCGTGTGTGTGTGTGTGTGTGTACGAATATATGTATGTATGTATGTATGTATGTATAATCAGGATGTATGAGAGATGAATATGTTTATTTAAAAACTTGCCACCCTTGGGTTTACGGCCGAACCGCACCTTACTTAATGTAATAATGATTTCAGTGTATAATGAAATGTGTTTAAGTGTCTGCAATTATATGCACACTACACATTATACAATGCAATTGCATATTCACAAATGAGTGCAGATAAAAAATGCTAGCCAACATGAGATCACCAGAACATTATGGTCACACCAATGCTTCAATTCTAAGTAAGCATACTAAATTTTCTTTTTACGCATATAACATATGGGGGACCGGTACAAGATAAAATTAGCTTGGTATCTTAGTCGAAATAAAGATATCTTGTTTCATATCAATTAAGGTGTTGGATTAAAGTTCAATCAATTGACCATCCTTAATGTTAACCCAAAAACTGGATGGGATAGGGCGAGGAAATAAATTAGTTATAATAAATGTAAAAAAAAATTAATAACTAAATAAATGAATATAAACATAAAAAATGGAGTGCTGTGTGGTAAGTAGCTTCCTTACCAACCACATGGTACCGGGTTCACCTCCCACAAGGTGGTGAGCTGGCAGAAACGTTAGCACGCCGGGCGAAATGCTTAGCGGTATTTCGTCTGCGTTACGTTGTGAGTTCGAATTCCGCCGAGGTCGACTTTGCCTTTCATCCTTTCGGGGTCGATAAATTAAGTACCAGTTACGCACTGGGGTCGATGTAATCGACTTAATACCTATGTCTGTCCTTGTTTGTCCCCTCTGTGTTTGGCCCCTTGTGGGTAATAAAGAAATAGGTACCGGGTTCACCTCCCACTGCATGACACTTGGGCAAGTGTCTTCTACTATAGCCTCGGGCCGACCAAAGCCTTGTGAGTGGATTTGGTAGACCAGTCGTGTATATATATATATATTTATATATATATATATGTGTGTGTGTGTGTGTGTGTGTGTGTGTGTGTGTGTGTGAGTGTGTGTTGTGTGTGTGTGTGTGTCTGTGTACGTGTGTGTGCGTGTGCGCGCGCGTGTGTGTGTGTGTGCGTATCAGTGTTTGTCCCTCCAACGTTGCTTGACAATCGATGCTGTTGTGTTTACATTCCTGTAACTTAACGGTTAGGCAAAAGAGACCGATAGAATAAGTACTACGCTTACAGAGAATAAGACCTGGGGTCGAGTTGCTCGACTAAAGGCGGTGCTCCAGCATGGCCACACTCAGATGACTGAAACTAGTAAAAGAGTAAAACAGTAAAAGAGTAAACATATAAAAATAAATAAATAAAATAATAAATAGGTAAATAAATAAAAAAATAAGAAGAACATAAAGCTAATAAAAATGTAATATAAATTAAATCAACAGGAAAAAGAGAGCTGGAGATATAAACATTAAAGCAAGAGATAGTATTCAACAACAGAAATGTTCAAAGTGTGTTAAGACGTCAAAAGGCCATACATAAAAGCTTATGGACTTTAATGCTAATAATCGTTTTTAACCACACTTCAAAGTGCTTTCTATCCAAATGAACTGTATTGAAACCAAAATATTACTCGAGCTTACATAGAAGCACATGCACCTAAGTGTATACAGCTATATGAGCGCAATTGCATGTTTTTAGTGCACCTTCTTCCGACATTATTTTGGTCTGAACATAACACGTTCCTTAGAAATGATATCCCAGGACGATTGCCGCAGTACTTGATACCATACCTCAGCAGTGTGCCTGTGTTGTGGAAGACACAGGGCTGGTTATTTCATATTTAATACATATATTACTTTCTACTTGTGTCAGTCACTGGATTGCAGCCATGCTAGGACGCCGCCTTGAAAGATTTACTGGAACAAATCACCTTATATTCTTATATTTTTTTAAAGCCCGGTACTAATTCCTATTTTTTATTGCCCACTAGGGGCTAAACATAGAGGGGACAAACAAGGACAGACAAAGGGATTAACTCGATTAGATCGACCCAGTGCGTAACTGGTACTTAATTTATCGAACCCGAAAGGATAAAAGGCAAAGTGGACCTCGGCGGAATTTGAACTCAGAACGTAACGGCAGACGAAATACCTATTTCTTTACTACCCACAAGGGGCTACACACAGAGGGGACAAACAAGGACAGACAAACGGAGTAAGTCGATTACATCGACCACAGTGCGTAACTGGTACTTATTTCATCGACCCCGAAAGGATGAAAGGCAAAGTCAATCTCAGCGGAATTTGAACTCAGAACATAGCGGCAGACGAAATACTGCTAAGCATTTCGGTCGGCGTGCTAACGTTTCTGCCAGCTCGCCGCCCCGTACTTATTCTGTTGGCCTTCTTTGCCGAACCGCTACGTTATGTGTGTGTGTGTGTGTGTGCGTGTGTGTGTGTGTGCGTGTGTGTGGTGTGTGCGTGTGTGTGTGTGTGTCAGTGCATGAATATACTTACATATATTCAGGATCAACTTGATAAATTTATTGGTGAAAAGTCAACGGGGCTGGAGAGTATAAAAATTAAAGCTGTTGTTGGGAAAAATGTTCATTGACATGGCAGAGTGAATGCCATCTGAATATTAGAAGAGCGTTACTTGTATTATGCTGATTCACTCTGGGTTTTAAAATGCCGACACCCATCTCCCGCACGAAAGTGAAAGAGATAGGAGTTGGAGACGCCACCATGAAGCTGGTATTGAAAGGGGACCTTCGCTAAAAGAGGCACAAGGGACACATTCTGACAGTCAACGCTTGATGTAGGGAAAGAAGACCCTGAACAAATTCAGGCATCCCCTTGAGCTGGGGATGATCTGATTCTTCTCAGAAAAAAATAACTTCTTCCACAACCAGTTACATAACACCTAGAACAACAGATGTCATGCCTACAATCCATGTGATATTCCATGTATTATATGAAACCCAGTCACCCCTATGATAACTTTGCGTGTATCACCAGTGAGTACTACGTCATGTCGCCCCACATTTTTGAAGAGGGCCTGAGGCTCGATCTATACGGGAAGCTGCTGGAAACTGTCTTCCGTCTCTGATAGAAGCAGGACCGTGGTGAAATCCCATAAGCGTGGAAGCAGAATTCGGCACCTCACCATATATCCGGACAGAAGTGGTTGTCGGAGAATTTCTGCGCCTTAACCAGTTCCAATTTCTGGCCTCCTAATTCTGCCGATTGTAATTACAATCGGCAGAAAGAGGGAGAGAATATGTATTTCTATGCATATTTTCTGGTGGCTGTGTTCGATTAGACTCATTCGTTTATATTTAACCTAATTATTATTAATTATTCAAATTGCGTGGAGGCGCAATGGCCCAGTCGTTAGGGCAGCGGACCTCGCGGTTGGAGGATCGCGGTTTCGATTCCCAGACCAGGCGTTGTATGTGTTTATTGAGCGAAAACCCCTAAAGCTCCACGAGGCTCCGGCAGGGTGTGGTGGCGACCCCTGTCGTACTCTTTCGCCCCAACTTTCTCTCACTGTTTCTTCAGTAACGCTGCGATGGACTGGCGTCCCGTCCAGCTGGAGGGAACACATATACCATAAAAACCGGGAAACCGGGCCGATAAGCCTGGCTAGGCTTGAAAAGGGCGCCTAAAAAAAAAAAGAATTATTCTTAAATATATACATTTTCGTTTTGCATATTTTTCTATTCAATTTTCATGTCAGCTTTATATATTATCGTTTTAGCTTCCTTATTCTCTTTAAGTAACTACTCATGTTTTTCATCTATATCTCTTCTCTCTAAATATAAAGCTGAAATTGTTTGTGTGTGGCAGGTTTGGTAGCCTTCAACTAACACTATCTCCTCCGAGACCCTGCGGCGCAAGTTGACCAAAATTGAGAGTATGATAGAAGAAGTTTTTCCGTAGAAGAAAAAATTCAAATCGGACCATGTTAACACCAAAAATTATTTACATAAAAAAGGTGCTTTTTCTATGAAAATCCCTATCTTTTACAATATTTTGTCGACATTTTTCGGTGTGTTTCAACCAGGAAAAAAGTTCACTTAAAGAGAATAACAAGCTACATAATGCAACATTTTTACTTTTCAAAAATTCCAATTCTAAAAGGTCGAAACAAGCCCGAGCAACGCCGAGTGATACTCATAGTTTTGTTATAAAATTTTACGGTGTTGTGTACTTCAGAAATCAGTTACACGGATAGCGACCTTCGCTTACATGTACAAGAGAATAACCTGATGTAAGTATTACACTCCACCTCTGTCATCAAATACATTTGCTCTTTCAGTAAACAACACACACACATATACAAACAAGTACACTCACACAGGCGCATACACAAATACACACAGGTATTTGTGTGTGTGCTAGCGTGTGATTGAATATATGTTTGCGCATGAATATCTAGTATTTATGTGCGGGTGATAAACAACATAAAAGTTGACACGATTCACAAGAGTAATAATAATAAAAATGTCCTTGTTAAAGATGCCCTAACAAATATAATGCACAATAAAATACATTGCTTATGAGAGAAAGGTCGCTTACTATTATTTTATTATGTCCATGGACTCGAAGTATTATTATGCATTATTCACTATCAGATGACAAAGAATCGTTTCACTCTTCAGAAGTACATCTATCTATCTATCTATCTATCTATCTATCTATCTATCTATCTATCTATCTATCTATCTATCTATCTATCTATCTACTGTCTGCCTGTCTATCTGTCTATTAGACTATCTGATTGACTGACTATCTATCTATCTATCTATCTATCTATCTATCTATCTATCTATCTATCTATCTATCTATCTATATTTATTATATACACACATACATAGATGCGTATGTGTGCATATATATATATATATTGTATATATATATGTATGTATATATAGCATATAATATTGTATATAATATATATGTATATATAGTATATATATATATGTAATATATATGTATATATATATATATATATATATATACAGACATACACACACATATATATATATATATTTACATATGTGTCTGTGTGTATGTGTGTGTGTGTGTGTGTGTGTGTGTGTGTATCTGTATGGTGGAAAGTGATGACTTGCTTCTTTATGTGACCAAGACATGGTTCGTGAGAATAACAAAATGAAATAAAAACCCTTTCTACTGGAAGCGCAAATCACTTTGATATATCTGATACATCTTTATGCATACCATGGTACATACATACAGATACTCTTGTGTTACTCACACAGATAAACACACACAAACGCATTATACTTATTATATATCTGCGTGCATGTATGCATGAATGAATATGCACATATAATCTTATATAAAATATACATAGGCGCAGGAGTGGCTGTGTAGTAAGTAGCTTGTTTACCAACCACATGGTTCCGGATTCAGTCCCACTGCGTGGCACCTTGGGCAAGCGTTTTCTACTATAACCTCGGGCCGACCAAAGCCTTGTGAGTGGATTTGGTAGACGGAAACTGAAAGAAGCCCGTCGTATATATGTATTATATATATATATATATATATATATATATATATATATTATGCTTGACTAGTCACCTAACAAGTACAGACAGGGGGCAGATCTAATGTAGCTATAAGTCGTGATTGGGCAGAATCTGGATGACGTCCCGTTCTGCTTGACTAACGAAGCGACTGGTCAAAACAGGAAACAAACAAGAGGCGTTATAATGCAGCGATTGGTCAAAATAATGATGGCGTCCCGTTCTGCTTGACTAAAGCCACCTAACGAAACGATTGGTCAAAACGTGATGACGTCACGCTACGCTAGATTGACCACCTAACAGGCATTATAAAACGAGCACTTCACAAAACCCACTAGCACCACCAGCGAACATCCTCCATGGGTCATCGCAATTGCTTAAGGTAAAAATGAATTCCTCGCTCTTTCGGAAACATCAATCTTCTGTATTGACCGCTTTCCACCACTTTGATCTGTTTTTTGTATTGAATACGTATCGCCACCGTGGGCCACATGCATCGAACACTTTGAACATATACTTCAAACTATATATAAACTTACATGAACTATATATCAACTATACATGAACTCTAAGATGCCTGACTCCATTGTGTATTAAAATGAATTTCTTGTGTTTGACGGCATGAGCTGTCTTTTTTTATATATAACTTTTTTTGATAAGGTTCATTTCAGGAACTGAAACATGTTATAATGTATATATAAAAATTAAAAATTGTATAATACAGCAGCATTTTCGAACTTCATTTTTTACAAATAAATATATATATATATATATATATATATATATATATATATATATATATATATATATATATATGCGGGTGTGGTGTGTTGGTGCGTCTGTGTTTGTCTCCCCTAGCATTGCTTGACAACCGATGCTGGTGTGTTTATGTTCCCCGTTACTTAGCGGTTCGGCAAAAGAGACCGATAAAATAAGTACTGGGCTTACAAAAGAATAAGTCTCGAGGTCGAGTTGCTCGATTAAAAGCGGTGCTCCAGCATGGCCGCAGTCAAATGACTGAAACAAGTAAAAAAGTAAAATAGTATATATACAAACAAATATTTGTGTGTGTGTGTGTGTGTATGTCAGTGTACGTGTGAGGACATGTTTTTGAGTGTGTTTGACTATATGACTGTGTGTGTAGTAAAAGAACATGCGCCTTGCCTGGGTATTTTTTTGCATAATGTTAATGTATAGATTTCGACAAAACCATGGCACATCACCATAAGAAAACGAAGCAATATTTAAATCCAGCAGCTGTTATTCCGAATAAAGTCTCTTTCTGAGAAAAATATCCTAATTCAATGTAGAGAGTTCCAGCAAACCCTGTCCGGTAAATTCGTTCGGGAATCACTGATATAAATAGGGCTAATCCGTTCCAATGTAACTTCCCGAATCATGTAGATTCATAGAGCCTTTTCCTGGTTTCTGCGGCGTATATAGTTCCCTCTGTACGGGACGCCGGTCCGTCGCAGGAATGGTCACTTTTGCCAGCTGAGTGGACTAGATCAACGTTAAATACTGTGTTTTGCTCAAGGACACAACGCCTCGCCCGGTCAAGGATTCGAAACCACAATCCAATGATCATGGGTCCAACACCCCTAAATACTAATCCACGCTCCTTTCGTCCAAAACGACACCCAAATTTCATGTACATTCTACCTAAGCCTCGGGCTGACCAAAGACTTGTGAGTGGATTTGGTAGTCGGAAACCGAAAGAAGCCCGTCGTGTGTATATATATATATATATATATATATATACACACAAGGTGTTTCAAAAAATTTGATATCACTTCGAAATCTAATAACTTTTCCAGTTCTTGTTCAAAAAATGACTTCAAATTTTAACAGCATGTGTAGAAACAGGTCAAAATTTTATGTTTAATACTTGATATGTTTATCTTTTCAGGTATAGAAATGGCATTCACTAGAAGAGAAAAGGCCTTTTGTGTGTTGAAGTATGTTTGAACACAGTCGAACAAGACTGTGCAGCGTGCATGCGAGAGTTCTTTAAAATGTCACCAACGGCAATGCAGATTTGGACATGGCACAAATAATTCAAAGAGGAAGGCTGTCTGTGCAGGTCAAAAAGATTTTAACGGCCATTAACATCGGAAGAGACGGTCGAGCGGGTTCTCCAAAAGCTCATGCGAAGCTCCAAACATTCCATAAGAAGAACAAGTCTGGAAACCCAGATTCATCCAACGACAGTTTGGCGCGTCTTGAGGAAACGCTTGCTAATGAAACCCTACAAGCTGCAGCTCGTTTAGGCTATAACGGCAGATCGCAAAAGAAAGCGCAAACAAGGGGCTATGTGAAGAGCCTGGTCTATGTCCTCCCTCTTCTTGCAAACCTAGAGGAACTTGGCCAGAGAATCACAACCGCGCTGGAGACTGTTACCCAAGACATGCTGCAGCGTGTTTAGGAGGAACTGGACTAGCGACTTGCGCATATTGAACAATTGTGAAATTGTTCATCGAATCCACAAACCTTTGACTTTCTCATTCAAACTTGGAGGAATAAATCTTATGTTGCTCACCATTAAGCCTATTTAGTTTCATTTGCTTTGACTATGTAGTTTCTGGGATATTTACAACTCAAATGATATCAGATTTTTTGAAACACCCTGTATACACACACACATACATATATATATGTTTATACATATATATACATATATACATATATATACATATATACATATATATATATATATATATATATATATGTTTGTGTCCAGATATCTAAGTGTTTGTGCTTTGGTGTCTTTCTTTGCCCTCCCCGCACAACCGCTGACAACCGGTGCTGGTTTGTCTATATCCCCGTAGCCTAGCGGTTCGGCAAAATAACTGACAGAACAAGTATTAGGCTTTTTAAAAAATCGTTACCTGCGTCTATCATCGATGTAGACGTCAAATGCATGAGGATTCAGTTGAACAGATGGAAAGCACTGTGGCAAATAGACTACACTGAAAGAAGCTCTCCGCTTTAATTAGATATGAGCCTTACAATGCAGGAAGATCGAAATCTTGAGGATTAATCACTGATGAGACCACATTAAGTAGAAACATTGCGTCTGTTGGTACGCCGGAGCTTTGAGCGCAGACCTGTGTTTTTAACTCATAAGTTTCTATGAGAGTTTTGTGTGAGACATGACAGTACACCTAGAGCTGCACCACTTTTTCATATACATTATTAATTTTATACTCTCTGATGTGAAGGTATATATAATATACATTGGTATATGTATAATCACACACATGCATTTGTGAATGTGTGATTTTGTTTTGTTATCGTTTTCATTTTGAATCTGTGAGTGCTTATATAGATAGCTGTATATTTGTGCGTGTATTTATCTCTATGTGTGTGAATGTTTTTAGACAAATATTTCTTTCAAATTTTTGCACACAATTTCGAGCAATTTCGAGGGAGAGGTAAGTCGATTACATTAACCCTAGTGCTGAACTGGTACTTATTTTAACGACCCCGAAAGGATCAACATCAAAGCTGACCTCAGTGGAATTTGAATTCAGAATGGAAGATGGACGCTATGCCTCTAAACAATTTTCCCGACGTTCTAACAAACCTATTTCTTTACTACCCACAAGGGGCCAAACACAGAGAGGGGACAAACAAGGACAGACAAACGGATTAAGTCGATTATATCGACCCCAGTGCGTAACTGGCACTTATTTAATCGACCCCGAAAGGATGTAAGGCAAAGTCGACCTCGACGGAATTTGAACTCAGAACGTAGCAGCAGACGAAATACCGCTAAGCATTTCGCCCGGTGTGCTAACGTTTCTGCCAGCTCACCGACTTTCTAACAAACCTGTGATCTCGCCGGCTTATATGCATGTGCAGATATTGCACCGATATACTTTTATATTCAGCAGACTAGGAACTTACTTTTATTATTATTCACCGTAGTTACCCATGAAGTGTATGTTAATGATGCCATAAACCCAATCCGGACAGTTTGAATTTCTGTGATGGAACAGATATCTTGATCGTTGTCTTATTTTTTTGTGTTTGTAATCGGTTGTATCCTTCTATTCTTATGAGAGTATATAGCGATTTGAAGGATATTTGTGGCTATTTTTAGCAGGGCGAGCACCCGCATAGAGTCTCCCTTTCTATCTTGACTCACCCTACATGTTTATCTTGAAATGCTTGATACTTTAAAATTTAACATGACATTCATTTTCAGACATGTTACCGTGAGAAACTCATTTTGTATATCACATAATAGTAGACACTCAGCTGTTAACATATTGTTGTGAACTCATGAGCACAATCATTTTCTTGTTTAATATTTTCTAGCTGACATATTGCAGTAGATATATTACAATGAACGTTAAACGACAACCATTATGTGGGAAAGACATCAACACAATCATAGACGATAGAACAACGTAACGTATTCCTCAGGTTACATACAACTGACGTCTCAGATCTCAGGTATTTTCAGACATAGCTGACACTTTATATTGTGGGAAACATTGCATGGATATGATTAATATCTTTTATTGTTCATCCTCCATATGTTCCTGCTGTTACACAGGCCATGCTGGAGCACCGCCTTGAAGAAGATTAGTAGAAGGAATCGCCCCTAGTACTGAGCTTTATTTTAAAGTCTGGTACTTATTCTGTTAGACTCGTTAGCCGAACCGCTAGGCTAAGAGGACGTAAAGACACCAACACTGGTTGTCAAGCATTGCTGGGTGATAAAACACACAGATACACACAAACACACACATATAATGGTTGAACAACACGCTAACCACCGAGCGACGCTCCTTGATATATATATATATGTATTTATATATATATATATATATATATATATATAATATATAATATATGTGTGTGTGTGTGTGTGTGTGTGTATATATAACTTAGAATAACTTAGAAAGATTTTACCCAGTATTGGCCCAGGCCATGTCTAACTTAATAGCACCACCTGGCGAAGTCTTTCAATTCAGGATTTGGGCACCAAGGCCCATTCGAGCAGAGAGTTATTGTTTGCGGAGACATACCTACATATATATATATATATATATATATATATATATATAGGGGTAAAATATTAAAAATCAACGAAAATGCATATTGTAGATATAAAAAGGCTATTTATGATAGGTAGTGACAAATATATTCATTTAGAGTATTACTAGTCAAAAAGGTCATTATTATTGATGATTATAAGAAGTTAATAATAATATTAATAATAAGGTAAGAGACTGAAACGAACCAGTTGGTTTTCGCGTTAAAGAGAGTGGAAGAAAGAGAGTTTAGCAAAAACAACAATAAGATTTTGAAGTCTACGTGAGGTGGAGAATCCTGAAAGATTAACGGTGACATTTCCACAGACATCATTGCAGCTGCTGGCTGGGCTTGTGAAAAATTGAAAACTGTATCAGAGATAGTCACAGGAATCATGTAGGAAAAAGGAAAGAGAAAAACTAATTTATGTTTTAAATAGTGGTCGACACAAATGTATGCACGCTGATATTTTCTGGAAGACGGGAAGAAGAAAATAGACGGAGAAACATGAAGCTAGGCAAGTAGACAGAGTAACAAATATGGAGAGGGTGAAATTTTGCCTTCTCATTTTCACTTTGCCATTTTCTCTTGTGCTAAAGCTTGAAATGTTTAAGAGTAGATTGTTGGGAAGACAATACCCGTGAAGTGTCAGTATATGTATAATTAAAGAGAAAAAAAAGTCGTCATTTTGAGAAATATTCTCAGTGAAACATTAAATACAGGTGTGTTAAAGTATGTAAGCATATATGTGGAACTGGTTCGGATGGTGGTAGGGGTGATGGTAGTGGTAGTGGTGGTACTTGTGGTTCCCCTTTGCTATTTCGTTATGGATGATGATGACACTGATGATGTTGATGATAGTAGGTAACGGTGGTGAGCCAACTTATAATGAAGTTGATTATATGGTTTGCATTGTTTTTCTTTAACGTATTTCTCAGCGCTGACTTAATGGCGGTCGCAGTCATTGTAATGTCAGAGACAGCACTAAACAAGTTTTACTGATGCATGTAAATGTTGAGCAAAGGTATGTGTGTATATATATATATATATATATATATATACACATACATACAAACATATACATGTATATGTATATATACACAAAATGTATATGCATAATCATATATATATGCATACACATCTATCTCTATATAGATCTTTATATATACATATATATGTGTGTATATATATATATACTCACACACACTCACACACACACACACACACACACACACCACACAACACAACACCACACACACCACACACACATATATATTATATATATATATATATATTATATATATATGTATATACATATATATATATGTTTGTATGCGTGTGAGTATATATGTATATGTATGCACATTTGCATTCATATTGATGTACATGATTGTGTGTAGATATTCATATCTATGCAAGAATATGTATAGATATAATGTATGCATATATTTGTGTGTGAGAACTGTAGGTATTTATTTCTTAACAGAGAGACAAACATATGAAAAAGGAAGCAGAAAAGGAAAGCCAAAAGGAAACGGGAAAAACGTAAAAATGTATTAAATAAAAATCGCAATTCATATAAAAACGCGAGAGAAAGTGACATGTGAAATGTAGAAAAAAGCAAGCAAGCATAAGAAAGGAGAGAAGTTAAATTGGAAAATGTAACAAGAAGGAAAAGTGTAAAAGTAAAAATTTTGAAAGCGAAACGGCTGCAATGGAAGGGTTTGTATGAGAAAAAGTGGACAAAAATAATTATATATATAAAAAAAATGTGATAGGAAAATTTTGAAAAATTTCTTATACCGACATTATTTTCTCACACCAGACATATATATATATATATATATATATATATTATATATATTATATATATATATATATATATTTATTTTATAGAAGAGCTTCTACAGGACTAGAACTGTTTCATTCAAAAGAAATCATCAGAATGAAACAGTTCTAGTCCTGTAGAAGCTCCTTCTATAAATAAATTATTTACTCTGCTATGTATTGAGTACCTTATTTACTGTGGTTAACCCCGACTAACCCGGGACCTACATAATATATATATATATATATATATATATATATAAAGTTAATCCAAACAAGAAAGCACAAAAAAAACACAACAACGCGAGGTCGTAGAACAATATAGTATTATTGGACGCTCAGGAAAGAAGGAGGTTTAACGTTTCGAGCGGAGCTCTTCGTCGGAAACATAGGAGAAGGAAAGATCCAGAGAAGGGAAGACAGAGGGAAAAAAAAATCGCCAACGGTACACACGGGGTCACATTTTCAAAGACGGAGGAAATGGGTGAAGAAAGGTGTTTTCAAAGACATATATATATATATATATATATATATATATGTATATATATATATATATATATATATATATATATATATATATGGGCCGACTGCTGGTCTTCCATAAAAAACACTTGCCCAGACTTATGCCTCGGAGGGTAACTTTCTAGGTGCAATCCCATGAATGACCATGGGATTGCACCTAGAAAGTTACCCTCCGAGGCACAAGTCTGGGCAAGGTTGTTTATGGAAGACCAGCAGTCGCCCACGCATACCAGCCTCTCCTCTCTACGCCACCGATGTTATCCAAGGGAAAGGCAAAGGCCGATACAGCTTGGCACCAGTGACATCACAGCTCATTTATTAACGTGCAAATGGCTGAGCACTCCACAGACACGTGTATCCTTAACGTAGTGACACAGAGTGTAACAAGGCTGGCCTTTTCAAATATAGGTATAACACTAACAGGAAGAAAGAGTGAGACAAAGTTGTGGTGAAAAAGTGCAGCAGGGTTCGCCACCATCCCCTGCCGGAGCATCGTGGAGCTTTAGGTGTTTTCGCACAATAAACACTCACAATGCCCGGCTTAAGAATCGAAACCTCCTCTTTCCCCTACTCCCCTTCCTCCTCTTCTTCTTCTTCTTCCTCATCTTCCTCCTTCTTCTTGTATTCTTCTTCCTCTTCTTCTTTTTCTTCTTCTTCTTTCTCCTTCTTCTTGTATTCTTCTTCTTCTTTTTCTTCCTCATCTTCATCCTTCTTCTCGTCTTCTTCTTGTATTCTTCCTCCTTCTTCTTGTATTCTTCTTCCTCATCTTCCTCCTTCTTCTTGTATTCTTCTTCCCCTTCTTCTTTTTCTTCTTCTTCTTCTTTTTCTTCCTCATCTTCATCCTTCTTCTCGTCTTCTTCTTGTATTCTTCCTCCTTCTTCTTGTATTCTACTTCCTCTTCTTCTTCTTCTTCTCCCACTTCTTCTTCCTCTTCTTCTTCCTCTTCTTCTTCTCCCCTTCTTCTTCTTCTTCTTCTTCTTCTTCCTCTTCTTCTTCTTCTCTTCTTCCTCTTCTTCTTCTTCTTCTTCTTCTTCCTCCTCCTCTTCTTCTTCCTCTTGTTCTTCTTCCTCTTGTTCTTCTTCCTCTTGTTCTTCTTCCTCCTCCTCTTCTTCTTCCTCTTGTTCTTCTTCCTCTTGTTCTTCTTCTTCTTGTTCTTCTTCCTCCTCCTCTTCTTCTTCTTCTTCTTCTTCTTCTTCTTCTTCCTATACTTCCTCTTCCTCCTGCTCGCGAGGATTAAACGACGACGAAGAATGATGACGATCGTAATGATGATGACGATGACCACAACGAGGCCGTTAAAAACGATGACAACGACGGCTATTACAACGACAAGACGACGACGACGACGATGATGATGATGATGATGATGGCGGCGACGAAATCAACGACAACGACGATGACAAGTTAACGATGATTACAAAGCCGATGATGATGATGATGATGATGATGATTACAATGACGATGATAACGATGCTGATGACGTGAATAATCGTCATCGTAGTCGAAGCCATTCCAGTTAGCGTTACTCTTTTACTTGTTTCAGTCATTTGACTATGACCATGCTGGAGCACCGCCTGTAGTCAAGCAAATCAACCCCAGGACTTATTCTTTGTAAGCCTAGTACTTTCTCTATCGGTCTCTTTTTGCCGAACCGCTAAGTTACGGGTACGTATATACACCAGCATCAGTTGTCAAGCGGTGTTGGGGCGGACAACACAAACATATACACACACATACATGTATTTATATGCTCAGTGGTTAGAGCATGGCTCAGTGGTTAGAGCGTCGAGCTTACGATCGTGAGGTTGTGAGCTCGAATCCCGGACCGGGCTGCGTGTTGTGTTCTTGAGCAAGGCACTTTATTTCACGTTGCTCCAGTTCACTCAGCTGTAGAAATGAGTTGCGACGTCACTGGTACCAAGCTGTATCGACCTTTGTCTTTCCCTTGGATAACACTGGTGGCGTGGAGAGGGGAGGCTGGTATGCATGGGCGACTGCTGGTCTTCCATAAACAACCTTGCCCGGACTTGTGTCTAGGAGGGTAACTTTCTAGGTGCAATCCCATGGTCATTCATGACCGAGGGGGGTCTTTATATATATATATATATATATACATTTATACGTCGGGCTTCTTTCAGTTTCCGTCTACCAAATCCACTCACAAGGCTTTGGTCGGCCCAAGGCTATAGTAGAAGACACTTGCCTAAGGTACCACGCAGTGGGACTGAACCCGGAACCATGTAGTTGGTAAGCAAGCTACTTACCACACAGCCACTCCTACGCATTGTTAGGAATAATGATGAAAGGAATAAGAAATAGTAATTAAGCTGGCAGTTGTTTGTTTACACAGAAAATCTGATTTTTCTGTCCGTTTACAATAGATTTAAGGGTTTATATCGCTAACGTATTTGACAGAAGCTCCGGGGGACCTTTTCATATCTGCCACCAATGATGCAGCTGTCGACAAATATTAAAATATATTAAACACAGGACACCTCGCAGAAGGTAAATAATGACAAGCAAGTAGTCAGTCAATCATAAATCTGTTGTACATTGAGAAATACATATGTAAGCTGCATACATAAATGGTATATATATATATCATCATCATCATCATCATCGTTTAACGTCCGCTTTCCATGCTAGCACGGGTTGGACGGTTCAACTGGGGTCTGGCAAGCCCGAAGGCTACACCAGGCCAGTCAGATCTGACAGTGTTTCTACAGCTGGATGCCCTTCCTAACGCCAACCACTCCGAGAGTGTAGTGGGTGATTTTATGTGCCACCGACACAGGTGCCAGACGAGGCTGGCAGACGGCCACGCTCGGATGGTGTTTTTTATGTGCCACCGACACAGGTGCCAGACGAGGCTGGCAGACGGCCACGCTCGGATGGTGTTTTTTATGTGCCACCGACACAGGTGCCAGACGAGGCTGGCAGACGGCCACGCTCGGATGGTGTTTTTTATGTGCCACCGACACAGGTGCCAGACGAGGCTGGCAGACGGCCACGCTCGGATGGTGTTTTTTATGTGCACCACCGACACAGGTGCCAGACGAGGCTGGCAGACGGCCACGCTCGGATGGTGTTTTTTATGTGCCACCGACACAGGTGCCAGACGAGGCTGGCAGACGGCCACGCTCGGATATGGCGTTTTCGGTGTTTTTCTTATGTGCCACCGACACAGGTGCCAGACGAGGCTGGCGAACGGCTACGATCGGATGGTGTTTGTTACGTGCCCACGGCACGGAGGCCAGTCGACGCGTTACCGGCTACGGTCCCGTTCGGATGGTTTTCTTATGTGCCACCGGCACTGGTACCACAAGGATACAAATTCCATTGATGTTCATCTATTTTGATTTGGTTTGACTTGATTCGATTTGACTTATATATATTAATTAATAAATTTTAGGGTAGCAAAAAAATTATAGAAAAATTCTCCGCTACCAGCGGTCAAGTGAGAAAGAAAAGATAGTCAATAGACTATGTAATATACATTCAAACATATAAGGGATGGCCATAATAGGACATCCGACTCACTAGAAAGAGCAGCCAAACTCCAAACCACTAACAGTTGTAATTCTGAAATGGAAAGAGAAATAAAAACGTGAATCAGATGTTCTATTATGGCCATCTCTTATGCGTTCACTCTTTTACTTGTTTCAGTCATTTGATTGCGACCATTCTGGAGCACCGCCATTAGCCGAGCAAATCGACCCCAGGTCTTATTTTTGGGATGCCTAGTACTTATTCTATCGGTCTTTTTTGCCGAATCGCTAAGTTACGGCTACATAAACACACCATCATCGGTTGTCAAGCGATTTTGGGGGGAAAATTATTTTATTCTCAAACGCAGGAAAATGCTAATGATATAGTATGAACAGAATAAACTATCCATATTTTGCAGAAAAATCTGTTGGTGGCTGGCCGCCGACAGACTTTTCTGCAAAATATGGATAGTTTATCCTGTTCCTACTTTATCATTAGCATTTCCCGCGTTTGAGAATAAAATAATTTCTTTATCTGTGTATATATATATATATACCGACATTACATATCCACGCACACCACACACATACACACACACATATATATATATATATATACATATACACGCGCATATAAACACGATGCTGAGTCATTAATTATCAGCTGTGCACTAAATGTTTTTCCTACTGACATTTAACCTATTTGTAGAGAAATCATTACATATGACTTCTCTCTCTCTGGGGTGACCTTGAAACGTTAATTTACTCGTAGTTGTAATGTTAAAGAGTGGAGGCACATGGCCTAGTGGTTAGAGCAGCGGACTCGTGGTCGAAGGATCGCGGGTTCGAATCTCAGATCGGGTGATGTGTGTGTTTATGAGCGAAACACCTAAGCTCCACGCGGCTCCGGCAGAAGGTAATGGCGAACTTCTGCTGACTCTTTCGCTACAACTTTCTCTCACTCTTTCCTTCTGCATCTTGCAGCTCGCCTGCGACGGACCGGCGTCCCGT
>NW_021835405.1:0-12500 GCF_006345805.1 Octopus sinensis | reverse complement strand
CTTGTTGACTCAAATTTTTTCAATTATATATATACACACACACACACATACATGCACATAAAGGGTGCAAACACCCACATATATACATATATTTGTGAGGTATAGAGAATTCAGTCATTTTGTAAACCAGAATAATCCTTTGTAAACTATTTGAAGTTATTCTAAGATTTTTAAAAACCGGTCTGTAAAACTTACTTGACAACCCCTTCGCCACATGCTTTGCCACGAAGCTACAAAGGAATACGCGGGAGAGTTTATCGCTTCGGTCTTCATTGTCTATTTAAATGACACACCTTTCGTCCTAAGCTTTGACTTGTGACGCTGCTTGGCAAGTTTGACTACAAAATTCACCGCAAAAAAACTTACATCTTACTTGTTTTCGTATGCTCAAGGTTGGAAATGACTATTAAATTGCAAATTTATTTTACAATGACATGTTTTGAATATATACATATATTCAAAATGTAGTGACACTGTTCCATTTTTTTCTGTTTTCTATTTTTGTGTCTGATTAACACTAGCACAATTCAAGGACATGAGAAATTAGAAAATTTAATTATAATTCCATAAGAGAACTACATACATACATACACACATACACACATGCATGGACGCATACATGCATAGATAGATAGGTACATACATACATGCATACATACACATACATATATAAATATATACCTATATATATAATATATATATATATATATATATATACATACACATACATACATAAATATATACCTATATATATATATATATATATATATATTATATATATATATTATATATACATACATACATACATACATACATACATACATACATACATACATACATACATACATACATATGTATATGTGTAAGTATAATATAATCATAATACGGGTGCTGAAATGACAACGCCTGTACGCTAGAAATAGACTCCAAATGGTCTACGAACCACTTAAGTTATTATTCCATTACCACAAGGTTGTATGCGAGGAAAGTGGACAACAGTATACGCTGGCCACTGATAAATCATTAAATAATGACTTTATCCTAATTATATATATGTATATAAATATATATATTTATATATATACATATATATGTGTGTGAATACATATATGCATATATATGTGTGTGTGGCACCGTCCGTTTTGCTGTCCCTGTGTTCGTATGCATTCGATCCTTCTTCCAGGAAATCTACGCTCCCAGCTTAGTTTTTCTAATGCTCGTTGCTTAGTTTTTCCTGGAGGGCTGGCCGGATCTAGTAATCTCAAGATTAATCAGCCGAAATTACTACGATGATCCGGTTCTTGACTGAAGACTGAGGGCTTCGAATGTCCTGTCTGTGTTTGTTGTGTCGTCTTCTGGGTGTTATGCGTTCTTGTCCCAGTTTGTATTTTTCTACATATCATAATATATATATATATATATGTATATATATATATACGTATATATATAATATATATATATATATATATATATATATAATATATATATATATATATACATATATATATATATATATATATATATATATATATATAATATATATATATATATATACATATATACGTATATATATACGTATATATATATATATATATATTATATATATATATATATATACATACATATATATATATATATTATATATATACATATATATATATATATATTGTTCTGTGATGGTAAGCTCAACAAGATTATATATAACTGCATATTTAAAAGAGAGACTCTGTTCGTCTGCTTGTCCCACAAAGTGAAACTAGAACCAGACACCTTCTCTAAGATTTTCTCTCTATGTCTCCTCTATTATTCTTTCTCACCTTCTATATTCTCAGTCAGTCTGCCTGTCTGCCTCTCTGCCATGCTACTTCAAAGACATCCTGTCTCTTTGTCCCGCAAAGTGAAACTAAAACCAGACACCAGCTCTCTGTGATTTCTCTTTCTTCTCTATCTGTCTAGTTGCCCTCTCTTTCTTTCTCTCTGGTTTTTCTCTCTCACTTCCGTTCTCCCTTTCTCTCTTCCTCTCTCTCTCGCTTTCTCTCTCTTTCTTATTACACATGAATTAATAATAAATGGAACAGGTGCAAAATGGGAACAAAGGTGCACGGTCATTCTACTATTTAGTTTGGAACAATTGATAGATTATATACCGTACATCCTAACCAAAATAAATGTTTTCATCACAGAATGCTTCTTCATGTAAAAAGAGAACCAACTTCATGGGAAAGTTTCAAACAAGTTGATGGTGAGGTTTACAGAACAAATCAAGAAGCATGTTTCGAGTTAGATTTGCTTGCAAATGATCAGCAATGGAAAATTACATTACAAGAAGTTTCAATATCAAAAACACCTAAGACTTTAAGATGTCTTTTTGCTATTATTCTCAAAATAAAATTTGAGAAGTAAGTAATCCTGTTCAATTGTGGAATATGTTCAGAAATGATTTTGCTGAAGATTTCAAGCACCAAATTCAGTTCAATAATCCCGAGCAAGATATTGGTTTCACTGATGCTATATACAATGCGGCTTTCATTGAAACAGAAGATCAAATTATTTCCAAGCAATGGCGATGAACCTATACAAAATTTAGGCCTCCCACAAACTAATAGAGGGGATCTTAACACTCTGCCCACTGAAATAATGAAATTTCCTATGATAAGGATGAACTGACCGTTACATAATTGATAATCTTCCCAAGCCTGATCAACGTCGTGCATATTTCACTGTCATTAAAAGGCGGCGAGCTAGCAGAAACGTTAGTACGCTGGACAAAATGCTTAGCGGTGTTTCGTCTGTCTTTATGTTCTGAGTTCAAATTCCGCCGAGGTCGAATTTGCCTTTCATCCATTCGGGGTTGATTAAATAAGTACCAGTTACGCACTGGGGTCGATATAATCGATTTAATCCGTTTGTCTGTCCTTGTTTGTACCCTCTGTGTGTAGCCCCTTGTGGGTAGTAAAGAAATAAGAAAGTATTCACAATAACACAGGAGGACTTGATTTCCTAGATGCTCCAGGATGTACTGCAAAAACATTCGTAATTGAACTCCTCTGGGCCAAAGTTCGTCAAGAAAATAAAATAGCTCTATTTACTACTACTTCTGGGATTGCAACAACATTACTACTCGGAGGGCGGACTGCCCATTCAACATTCAAGTTACCTTTAGATTTATCTAACAAACAAAATCCAGTTTGTAATATATATAAAAATTCTGCAATGAGTGAACTAATACACAGATGTCACCTAATTGTCTGGGATGAATGTACCATGGCCCACAAGAATGCTTTTGAAGCTGTTGACAGAACATTACGAGACATTCGAAAGTACTATTCCATGATGGGAAATGTCATGGTATTATTGTCAGGTGACTTCCGACAAACATTACCGTAGGCGTAGGAGTGGCTGTGTGGTAAGTAGCTTGCTTACCAACCACATGGTACCGAGTTCAGTCCCACTGCCTGTCACCTTGGGCAAGTGTCTTCTACTATAGCCTCGGGCCGACCAAAGCCTTGTGAGTTGATTTGGTAGACGGAAACTGAAAGAAGCCCGTAGTATATATGTATATATATGTATGTATGTAAGTGTGCATATGTTTGTGTGTCTCTGTTTGTTCCCCCAACATCGCTTGACAAGCGATTCTGGTGTGTTTACGTCCCCGTAACTTAGCGGTTCGGCAAAAGTGACCGATAGAATAAGTACTAGGCTTACAAAGAATAAATCCTGGGGTCGATTTACTCGACTAAAAGTCGGTGCTCCAGCATGGCCACTGTCAAATGATTGAAACAAGTAAAAGAGTAAAAGAGTTGTTCGAAGAGGAACGAAAGCAGATGAACTCAATGCTTCAATGAAATCTTCTGTATTATGGCATCGTGTGAAAACACTTCAACTTTCAACAAATATGAGATCGAGGATTTCAAGACATCATTCAGCTGAACTATTTTCAAGTAATAAACAAACATAACTTCATGTATAAAAATTATCTTTTTCTACTTCAATTATTACATGTTTTTCTCTTATAAAAATATATCATTGCCATTACTGTATAGATGAATAAAATAACACATACAACTCACTTATTATTGTCATATCATAAACAAACGCAAGTTCATGTATGATATTGATCTTTCTTCTACTTTAATTATTACATGGTTTTCACTTCTAAAAATACACACATACAGGAGGGGTAAATTATACATATAATGATATTTTCAATGTGGCTCCCGATAAACAGTAAAAGTAATTCGTAGCCGATCAACGACGGCTTTTAATGCTAGTATATATTATATATATATATATATATAATATATATTATATATTATCTATACAATATGTTACATTACTCGGTAGTCAAGATAAAACTCTGAGTTTCAGATGCCGAAGTGGAAATCCACAACACCATCTCTTCGTTATCTGGCTATTGAAAACGTTATGAAAAATAACCGTTAAAAATGAAGGGAAATTACTCTGTTATAACTCTGCTTTGCCTGCGTACTTATACATCGCTCGCATTTTCGTCATAAAAATTATATAAAAATACATAAAAATATATAAAAATATATAAAAATATATAAAATCTTCTTGGGACATAACACAGAAAGCATGTTCTATCCGTTTTCTTTAGGGGACCAAAAACGTAACAGAAATTTAGTCACATGTGGGCATGATCCGAAAAGCTCTGTCCTTGTATTTAGACATGTGGTATGTCTAAGCTGCTTTTCCAGATAAGCCATCTCTCCATGTCGCATAAACCGCACCTTCCGCTGCCGTTGTATAGGGCTTACATCTGGCCAAAATCTTCCATTGTATGTTATAATCGACACCTTTATCTCTTAAAGACCAAATATGATTGGATAATTGTGTCGCTTTTTTTTTGTTCCAGTGCCTAAAGCTCAAAGTGTGGTTATTGAACCTGGCCTTGAAATTACCCTCTGTCAGGCCCACGTATTTCTTCGTCGAAACGGTGTCTTTAGTGGTTATAGAGTTTACGGTAGCTTCATATATGATGGTCTTGGACATGCAAGCTCCATTTAGCGGGTACAATTCTTTATTCCTGCATGAACAGCTGTTTTCTTCTTGTGTTTTTTGTATGTTATGATTGATTATGTTTTTAAAATTGGTAGTTGAACTAAAACTAATTTTTAAATTGTGTCTATTGAAGAGTTTCCTATAAGCATGGTTAACTGGAAAATGTCTATCTATCAGTGCTAGGAATATTTACCTATATTGAAGGCCACCTCGGGTGAGTAAGGGGGCGTAAACCAGATGACCTTCCTATTTCTATATTCCTTTTCCTTATTGTTGGGCTGGTGATAGGTGTATATTTTATTTTTTTCGCTAAAAGCACTATCTTTTAAGCTTTATTATAAACTGGGGCAACGCTATTGAAGATGTCCTCATTAGATGAGAGGCTAGAAATCCTCTTACTAATATTTTTAACTAATTTTTTGAATACTATAGGGGGATGGCATGAACCTACATTAATATAACTTAGTCTATCATTGGGCTTCCTATAAGGCTTATAAATATTATTATTAAGATCTAAGGAAACGTCTAAGAAATTGACAACCGTCAGGTTAGTGTCTATAGTTATACTAAGTCCGAAGTGTTTCATTAACTGGATAATATCCTTCCTAAAACGATCTTGTGCTGTCCATTTGTATTAGCTGTTAAGGCGAGGGCATCATCTTTGTAGATGGCGAAATGTACGTTAGGGAATGTCTTACCGAAGGTATCTAGGAGAAAGAGTCCAATTAGATCACAGATGCCTGCCCTATCATATGAACCCATGCTCACATCGAAAGCGCCCTCCGTGTCGGTGTTTTTTACCCACTTTGCATTCTCACTGAAAAGTAATGTCTTTCTAGCATGGAAGATTATATCCTTATCATTGGTACTAATTTCTATGAAGTCACTAGCGAAGATTAGGGCTTTATCTAGCAGTTTATAGAGATAGAGGGCATAAAAATCAACAATATCGAATTGTGTAAACCTCGCTTTTTTCTATTCTTAATAGCTTTAACCAGTCTACGACTTCTATACTATTGGACCATTGCACTAGCCTAGTATCGGTCTTAATTTTCGTATTTATTTTATCTAAAATTTCTTTGCTAATAATCCCTATTTCTGACTTGGCTGGGTTGATAAGCCTACATTTAGGGTTGGAAAGGAAGTTTTCTTTGTGGTCTTTAATAGTAATAAAGGCCTCTTTTTGGGGGAGGGGTTCTATTTTTTATCTAATTTAAGTTTAGCGGCGATGACGCTAGCTTCTTTATTAATTTCGTTATATGTCTGTGCCCTAGCCTTAGTATAATTATTAATGATGCTGTTGTGTAAGAGTTGTGTGTATTTGCTGTTATCTACCAGGTATAAGTTCTTGGTTTTATCCGAAAAAAGTGCTTTTTTCTTGGAGCTTTTTTATGATCAATATCTTTTTTCAATTATGTTGGAAATTGTTAAAAGACTTACGAAACTTTATTTTGCTCATGATCTTCTGCAGGTCCGCTTCGAAATCTTCCAAGCCTTTAATCCTAGGAGAGAATTTTTGGATTTTATCCGATAGCAAATGTTTTCCTTGGTGTTCGCTTCTGTGTCAAAAAAGAAAGCCTTCATCTCATACGCTTAATTACATCAGTAATTTTTTGCAGAAGTTTCTTAGAGTAAAAATCCTTTGATGGGATCGGTATATTTTTCATAGAATAATCTATGTGATATGCGTCCAATTAGATTCTTTGGTTTGTGAGAGTCCTCAACCGATGTTAGGCGATCATCCCAAAAAGGTCGATTAGCTCTTAGTTGAGAATAACGTCGTCCGGGAGGTGATTTATTGATAAAACGGTAAGATAACAAAAGAAAGAAAAGACCTCAATATTATTAAATAGAGGAAATTTATCTATACATATGTTACATTACTCGGTAGTCAAGATAAAACTCTGAGTTTCAGGTGTCGATTATAACATACAATGAAGATTTTGGCCAGATGTAAGCCCTATACTAACGGCAGCGGAAGGTGCGGTTATGCGACATGGAGAGATGGCTTATCTGGAAAAGCAGCTTAGACCCTACCACATGTCTAAATACAAGGACAGAGCTTTTCGGATCATGCCCACATGTGACTAAATTCTGTTTGTGTTACGTTTTGGTCCCCTAAAGAAAACGGATAGAACATGCTTTCTGTGTTATGTCCCAAGAAGATTTTATATATTTTTATATATTTTTATATATTTTTATGTATTTTTATATAATTTTTATGACGAAAAATGCGAGCGATGTATAAGTACGCAGCAAAGCAGAGTTATAACAGAGTAATTTCCTTCATTTTTAACGGTATTTTTTCATAACGTTTTCAAATAGCCAGATAACCGAAGAGATGTGTTGTGGATTTCCACTTCGGCATCTGAAACTCAGAGTTTTATCTTGACTACCGAGTAATGTAACATATTGTATAGATAAATTTCCTCTATTTACATAATATTGAGGTCTCTTTCTTTCTTTTGTTATCTTACCGTTTTATCAATATATATATATATATATATATATATATATATATATAATCTATATATATATATATATATATATATATATGGACGGTTGCAACACCCTATGGTCATAACTCCAACCGTTTTTTCTGCTGTGATTTTGCTACCCAGGTATCGGTAAACTTTGAATAATCCGTACAAGATAATTCATCTTTCCATTTCAACAAATATATATATATATATATATATATATATATATTACGAATTGGACAGCCATGAAACGATCGTAGTGTTTTACTCATTATCTTTTATTAAAATTTTAATACTTTTGATATATATTTAAAATAATATAAATTAATTAATTTTATGTATTGGCTTAAGTTTTTCAGTGTTTGATTTGCCTAATAGTGGTTTTATCTCTAATTTAAAATAATATATATATGAAATATTCTAGGAGTTTATAAAGTCGAACAGGCTTACGCGTGCGCGTGCAAAAACACACCGTGATCACCGTGACCGACCAAGCTATCAGATGTTGCTACACATCGCTGGTCACAATGCGCTTCGCATTGTTTTAGCCTTGAAATGACGCGACCCAGCTGGCTAAGCGAGCAGGCCAACAGAAGAAAGAGTGTGAGCAAGTTGTGGCGAAAGAATACAGCAGGGATCGGCACCACCCTCTGCCGGAGTTTCGCTCAATAAACACTTACAACGCCCGGTCTGTAAATCGAAACCGAGATCCTACTTCACAAAACACGCATACATACATGAATACATACACACACATATAAACATAAATACGTATACGTATACTTATATGCGTGTGCTTGTGCGTAACTGTGTGTGCGAGTGTGTGTAAAGTAAACGTTTACACAATTACATATATATGCACACAAGTGCTGCTGCTGCAGATGATGATGATGATGATGATGATGATGATGACGATGATGATGATGATGATGATGATGATGATGATGATGATGATCACTACGACGACGATGATTGTTATATCTTAATAGGTGATACACACCTCACCTTAGCTACCACTATATCACTGGGTTACAGTAACATACGCCAATGCGCTGCGCATTTCACTCTCTATTTATTCAAAAGATCCAGTGATAAGCCACGAGGGCGTCGTCCGATTTTGGAGTTTTCGCTTCACCTAGTTATTTTAATGGGCCACAAAGACATATATATATATATACATAAATACATACATACATACGTAGTACGTACATGCAGACATACATACATACATATATATATATATATATATATATATATATATATATATATATATAGATATATATATATATATATATATATATATATATACGTTTAAATATTTGTTGTGCAAGATTTTTTATGTGAAGTCGTGTGTTGAAACAGATATTGTTATATTTCAGAATGGTCATATTGCCAGTTTAGCCAATAAAAACACACGCACTATATATTTGGTGTTATTTTGCTTCAGTGATATTTATTTTTTACATTAATCTTAATCTTATTTCGGCCAGAGTTCTTTCGTCACACTCCTGTGACCGCATCAGTAGTCCTTTGTTTTCTTCTTTCGTATTTGTGACTCTCCTTACTAACCGTCAGCCATTTTGTATTTCAACTTATATGCGTGTGCTTGTGCGTAACTGTGTGTGCGAGTGTGTGTAAAGTAAACGTTTACACGATTACTAACCGTCAGCCATTTTGTATTTCAAAATGGCTGACGGTTAGTAAGGAGAGTCACAAATACGAAAGAAGAAAACAAAGGACCACTGATGCGGTCACAGGAGTGTGACGAAAGAACTCTGGCCGAAATAAGATTAAGATTAATGTAAAAAATAAATATCAATGAAGCAAAATAACACCAAATATATAGTGCGTGTGTTTTTATTGGCTAAACTGGCAATATGACCATTCCGAAATATAACAATATATATATATATATATATATATATGCATAATTACATACATACTCTTTTACTTGTTTCAGTCATTTGACTGCGGCCATGCTGGAGCACCGTCTTTAGTCGAGCAAATCGACCCCAGGACTTTTTCTTTGAAACCCTAGTACTTATACTATCGGTCTCTTTTGCAGAACCGCTAAGTTACGGGGACGTAAACACACCAACATCTGTTGTCAAGCAATATTTTGGGGACAAACCCAGACACACAAACATATACACACACACATATATATGTAGAGAGAAAGACACACATACGGCGAGCTTCTCTCAGTTTCCGTCAAACCAAATCAACTCAGAATTTAAATATTTAAATAAATATGTCGATTTAAGAGGACACCATATACAAAGTAATGTTGCACAAAGCACACAAACACATACACACTCACACATACAAGCACAGACGTTCACATAGAACATACTGCCGGTGCACACAGCTCCATATATGCACACATCAACTGAGTCACCATATTTAGAAGCCTTTTGATCGACTTTGCTTTTCATCCTTTCGGAGTCGATTAAATAAGTACCAGTTACGCACTGGGTTCGATGTAATCGACTTAATCCCTTTGACTCTCTTTGTTTCTCCCCTGTGGCCAATAAAACAAAAAATATTTTGAATACTATTTGTCTCTGGCCGTTAAATCTAGCTGAACTTTGAAGAGAAAATTAATCCATCTTGGAATCAAAAATGGAAGCGACTGATTGAGTGTGTGTATGTGTGTGTGTATGTGTGTGTGTATGTGTGTGTGTGTGTGTGCGTGCACGTGCGTATGTATATATCTATATGTATGTGCGTGTGTTTTTTGTTTCCTTAATAACTATCTATGTGACCCTCTGTAACTCTATCGCACTGTTGGTGGAACAACTGAAGACCGAAATTATATTCACATGATATGATATTTCAATGAAGATTACAAAGCCTGAATGTTTTTTCACTTTATCTTTTAGTCTTAAGTCTGTTCAATCACAGTCGACTCGACATTGAATAACGCTATCAAGAGAATAAAAGAATAATAAAAAGAAACAGTGACACAATCGAACTAATAGTTCTTTCTAGTATAGACACAAGGCGTGAAATTGTGAAAGAGGTGAGTCGATATATACAGAAACACGTACACAGACACGTACACATATATGCACACACATATATAGCCATACACACAGACATACGTACACGCACATACACACTCATCAGTAATAGACATGTACATATATATGCACACATATACAAACATAGACGGCGCAGGCGTGGCACCTTGGGCAAGTGTCTTCTACCATATCCTCAAGCCGACCAAAGCCTTGTGAGTGGATTTAGTAGACGGAAACTGAAAGAAGCCTGTCGTATATATATATATATATATATATGAATAGATGAATACATATATAAACGATGAATATAATATAAACGATGAATAGCTTTGCGTAAACCATGGTCCGTTTTGTTCTCTTACTTTATTATCATCTTATAATCATATAATAATGACTTTTATGACTCGTATTACTACCTCAGTCAATCTAAATGTATATATTTGTCGTTATCTGTCATAAATAGCCTCTTTTTATTTGCAATGTGCATTTTCGTTGATTTTTCATATTTTACCCTTACATTTCCACGTGTATTTTATATTTTCTTTTCGTAACATATTTCTACTATATATATATGTGTGTGTTGTGTGTGTGTGTGTGTATGTGTTTGTGTGTGTGTGTGTTTGTGTGTGTGTGTGTGTGTTGTGTGTGTGTGTGTTTGTGTGTGTGTGCGTGTGAATGTGTGTGTGTTTGTGTGTGTGTGCGCGTGAATGTGTGTGTGTATAGATTTATATGTTTGTGTGTCTGTGTTTGTCCCCCCCACCATCGCTGGACAGCCGATGCTGGTGTGTTTACATCCTCGCAACCAAGCTATCCGCCAAAACACACAGATAGAATAAGTACAAGGCTCACAAAGAATAAGTCCTGGAGTCGATTTGTTCGACTAAAGGCAGTGCTCCAGCATGGCCGCAGACAAATGACTGAAACATGTAAAAGAATAAAAGATTTACAGAATCCGTACACACACACATATCAGTAATCGACTTAGTGCTCTGACCATATGATTTTGATTTTGATTTTTCCAGTTTCAGCTAATGAGCTGTGGCCATGCTGGGGCACCGCCATATATATATACTAACATATTTCCACCAAATATTTCCTATTTTGAACTCGTACTTTACTTATCGACCAGAAAATGATGAAAGGCTAATCATACGTCGCATTGATTAGATCTGCGAGGCTGCCAGAGAACTGGACCCAGTACCTTATAGCAATCTACCCGCTGCCCTAATGGCTTTGTATTTATATATCGATTCTAGAACAAAGTAGCTACTTATTTTATCGACCCCGGGTGTATGAAGACAAAGACGGTTTCGGCAGAATATCAGTTCACAAGGTAAATCCGGAATAAAAGCCGCTAAGTACTTTGTCCGGCGTTGTAATGATTCTGCCCGCTCGTCGCAATAGTGCTGTTAGCAGCAACAGCAACAACAACAAAAACATGGAATCACGTGAGCATGATTTCAAAGCCGCAAGTGTTCCAGTAGATAAGGATTACTATTGGCTTGACTAGAAGTAGGCATTCAGCAACTCAAACACGTATACACTCACAGATAGCAACAGACATAGGCTTACATTATATAATATCATATTAATAAAATATAGTGTGAAAAACTAATTAGTTAAAAGTCTGCCCGGAATTAACTGGCTTGCAATATTCTCCTATACAAATATTTGTGCAACCTAAATTTCCAAGCAGATTAATTTTTTGTCATCTCAAGCCATTTGAAGGCAGCGTAGTTTGCAAAATAAAGAGAAAAAAATGTCTAAAAATGTGGAATAAGTTGAAGGAAACAGAACTTTTTCTGTCTTCGTTTTAAAACACGAAGAGAAGATAACGCAATGCTGGCTGTACTGACGCTCATACATAAACAGGGAACTAGAAAGCTGCGCGTTCATTTGTATATATGCATATGTGAACACATTTATCTGCATACGTAAACGTTTATAACCGTCTATAGCACACACATATGTATAT
>NW_021835404.1:27500-40364 GCF_006345805.1 Octopus sinensis | reverse complement strand
TCTATATATTTCTTACAAGTTTTCAAATCACATGCAATTTCATATTTACGATAGCTGCTACAATTCTTACTGAACCTGATAATGTCAGTGACGTATGGTGTGTTGCCATGTTTTTTGTGTATACCGTTGCAATTGTGAACGCCATCATAAAGCAGTATAACTCAATAATAGTTCAGTCTATAAAACTCACCAAAACTGTTTGTCCAAGTTTGGTTCAGTCAAGCTATGGAGAGGAATTCATAAACGCTAAGCTGTTCAAGACAATTGTTAACAATCATTTTCCATTGAGATACGAGATTGGTAAATCCATTATAAAACTGTTTCTAATCGTATCTTTTTTCTTTGCTTGCAACAATATAATAAGTCGAGAAGACTTGAACTTATCAGCGTTCACAAGGATTACTTTGATATTGATGACGTCTATGATACCTAAATTGTTGTCTATAATAAATACAAATCGTAGGTTAACAATAACCATGTTAGATAAAATTATCGAAAGAATTAATGCATATGCCGGAGACGTTAATCCAGTTATTTGATATTCTTTAATAAGATTAAAGGTACTTCAGGGTCTTTTATGGATTATTAACTACAGTGTATAATATAATAATGATGATGATGATGATGATGATGATAATAATAATAAAATAATTATAATAATAATAATAATAATAATAATAATAATAATAATAATAATAATAATAATAATAATAATAATAATAATAATAATAATAAGCACTGGACAAGCACCTGCACGAAAACAAACTGTTCCCAGAAGAGCAGAAAGGATGCCGCAAAGGCTCATATGGCTGTAAAGATCAACTAATGATTAATAAAGCCTAACTGAAGACAGCCACAGAAAGAAGAAAGGCCAAATGACAAACAGCTGGAAACACTATTAAAGACAGTTCATGGATTTACCAAAAAAATAGATATGAAATTTGGATTAGAAAAATGCGCCAAAGTAACCCTGAAAAGCGGAAAACTAGTTAAGAGTAACAACATCACACTAGATAAAACCAATGAAATAAAAGAATTAGACCAAAGCCAAACTTACAAATACTTAGGAATCCATGAACTAGATAAGACACAACACACACAAATGAAAGAGAAAATAAAAAAAGAATATTATAGACGAGTTAGATCAATACTAAACACAGAGCTCAATGCTAAAAACAAGATAATAGGTATCAACACTTTAGCTGTCCCAGTTATAGTTACAGCTACAATATCCTTAACTGGACACGAAATGAACTGACCAAAATAGATAGGAAAACAAGAAAAATAATGACAGGATCTAGGATGCATCACCCAAAATCTGACATAGAAAGACTATATATACAACGTATAGAAGGTGGTAGAGGCCTTATACAGCTGGAAAACTACTATAAAATAACCACCATAGGACTGCAAAAATATCTACTTCAGAAGGAAGGAAAACTGATCCAGATAGCGGCAAAACACGAGCAAAACAAAAAAACTGTTCTCAGTATTTAAGGAAGCTGACAAATACAAACAAGAAATCATACCACCTAATAAACAAGAAGAAGAAGAAGAAGATGAAGAAACAACAAAAGCTATAAAACAAATGAAATCCAAACTAAAAATAGAACAGCAACGAACCATGATAAAACGATGGCAAGAAAAGCCCCTTCATGGTAAATACTGGACTAAACTAAGCGCAAAAGAAATAGACAAAGAAAAATCCCAGCAATGGTTGAGAAGCTCAGACTCAAAGCAGAAACAGAGGGATTTTTAATTGCAGCACAAGACCAAAGCCTCCCCACCAGAAATTACCAAAAACATGTAATGAAAAGAAATATTACAAGTAACTGCAGAATATGTGGAGATGGACAAGAAACAATAAATCATATTATCTCTGGCTGCCCAGTCCTGGCTAAGAAGGAATATATTCACAGACATGACAGAGTTGGAACCTACATACATTGGAAGCTATGCCAACATTATGGAATAACAACAGAAAAAAGATGGTATAGGCACACACCAGAAAAGGTCACAGAAAACGTGAAAGCAACCATACTCTGGGATATGCCGATACACACGGATAGAGAAATTAAGGCCAACAGACCAGATATAGTTGTCAGAGATCATGAAGAAAAACAATGCTTTCTAATTGATGTATCAATACGGCAGATGACAACGTGTCTCTAAAAGAAATGGAGAAACTCTCAAAATACAAAGACCTGGAAATAGAGGTAACTAGAATGTGGAATCTGAAAACAGAAACAATTCCTATCATAGTAGGTGCATTAGGCATGATAAGAAAATATTCAGACAAATACATAACAAAAACACCAGGACTTACAAACACATATAACATACAGAAATTGCACTACTAGGCACTGCACACCTCCTACGCAGAACACTTTCCATACAATAACCATCAGAGCATCACAACAAATCACAGCACATACCCAAGGCACACAGAGCTGCGCTCGGTAGTGAAGTGAAAGCACGCTATAAAAATAAGACTACTGAATAATGATAATAATAATAATAATAATAAGGATAATAATAATAATAATAATACTCAGTAACAAAACAGGCAAAGGAATATCTAAGTGAATTCCGAATACAACAAATTTCGGAATTAGAGATAGTCATACGAGAAAAAAGCACAGAAAAATCTAAGCGCATGAAAACCCGTGCCAAAACTGCGGCCTTAGATATTCTGAATAATAAATGGTAAGAAAAACCTCTTTATGGCAAATACCCAAAGAGAGCGAATAATGCAGATATTGACAAAGCGCTGACCCAACAATCGTTAATGGCCTATGGCTTAAAATCTGAAAAAGAAGGGTTTATCATAGCAGCTCAATATCAATGCCTACCAACAAGAAACTACCAGGCCAACATATTAAAGAACGGCAGTAGCCCAACATGTCGTGTATGTCGACAACAAAATGAAACCATTGACCATGTTGTCTCCAAGTGCAGTCTTCTAGCGCCTACAGAGTACCTCAACAGGCATGATAGAGCTGCACAATATATTCACTGGGTAATTTGCAAAAACCTGGATTTGCCCCAATGAAAAAAACTGGTGGGAACACAATCCACCTCCAGTGTGCTTGAAAATGACCACATCTCACTCCTCTGGAACTTCACCATTCAAACTGACAGAAAAATAGATGCAAATAGGCCAGACATCATATTAAAAGACTTCAAATAAAGAACATGCCTCCTCATTGATATGACTGTCCCAATCGATATAAACGTATCTGTCAAGAGCTACCAAAAACTGAGCAAATATAAAGATCTTGAAATAGAAATCAGCAAAATGTGGAAGCTGAAGACTAAAACAATACCTGTTGTCATAGGTTCCCTGGGAATGATAGCGAAAGGGGCTGATTGCTACCTAACTCAGATACCAGGAAACCCCAAAATGGCAGAAATTCAAAAGATAGTGCTCATGGGAACTGCTCATATCCTACGCAAAATACTCTCTATGTAATCTCAAGGTTTAAAACAAACATTTTTTTTTTTTTTTTAATTTATTTATTAGACATTCACTAGTACAACACAAAAAAACCAAATATATGGCACACTAGGCATAACAATAACATGAACTTCCAACCTGTTGTCTCTTGAGGTCTCTGGGTGAGACTTGGAGCCAACTTGTACAAACATAAAGCAAAAGTCAAACATATTATAATAATAATAATAATAATAATAATAATAATAATAATAATAATAATAATAATAATAATGATAATAAATAATAATAATAATAATAATAATAATATAATAATAACATAACAATAACAACAACAACAACAACAACAACAACAACAACAACAACAACAACAATAATAATAATAATAATAATAATAATAATAATAATGATGATGATGATGATGATGATGATGATGATGATGATGATGATGATGATAATAATAATAATAATAACAACAACAACAACAACAACAACAACAACACAATAACAATAACAATAACAATAATAATAATAATAATAATAATATAATAATAATAATAATAATAATAATAATGATGCAGTACCAGGCAGTGGCTCTCATGGCTTCTGATCTTAACTGATTGGAAGTGTTATCATGTACATTGTTTTGTCTTGGTATAAAAGATGGGCTACAGCAAATATTCTGCTCAATACCACAGATTTGCTTGACAGTTGTTTGACCGTAACCAGTTGAGCATGTCCCTTAGTGGCTGACGATATGTGCATCTCTGATCATGAGCAGAAGTAGTGGGGGAGCATCATAGCCATGTGTTGAGAGGGATTCTTTGGGGTTTGAATAGTTCACCTCTGGAAACATGGGTAGTTCTTTCAACATCCTTAAACAACCCTTATTCAGGGACCGTTTGAGCGGGATGGGCTACTCAACCTGAAGAAAATTCTAATTGGGCCCCACCTGCAAGGTCATGTGCTGTTTATCTTGATATGCGATCACCATGTCGCGCACATATGGTTGTGATGCATGTGCCTGGTGTACCTTTATCAGACGGGTAGTCATGATGGGTATATTGGGCTTCGTATATTTTACCCCAGTGTCACTTTGATGGCATGCACTGCTCTCTCACTCAATAATAATAATAATAATAATGATAATAATAATAATAATAATAATAATATATAATAATAATAATAATAATAATAATAATAATAATAATGATGATGATGATGATGATGATGATGATGATGATGATGATGATGATGATGATGATGATGATGATGATGATGATGATGATGATAATAATAATAATAATATATAATAATAATAATAATAATGATTGATGATGATGATGATGATGATGATGATGATGATGATGATGATGATGATGATGATGATGATGATGATGATGATGATGATGATGATAATAATAATAATAATAATAATATAATAATAATAATAATAATAATAATAAATGCCCTGATGCAGTACCAGCAGTGGCTCTCATGGCTTCTGATCTTAACTGATTGGAAGTGTTATCATGTACATTGTTTTGTCTTGGTATAAAAGATGGGCTACAGCAAATATTCTGCTCAATACCACAGATTTGCTTGTCAATTGTTTGACCTTAACCAGTTGAGCATGTCCCTTAGTGGCTGACGATATGTGCATCTCTGATCACGAGCAGAAGTAGTGGGGGAGCATCATAGCCATGTGTTGAGAGTGATTCTTTGGGGTTTGAATAGTTCACCTCTGGAAACATGAGTGGTTCTTTCAACATCCTTAAACAACCCTTATTCAGGGACCGTTTGAGCGGGATGGGCTACTCAACCTGAGAAAATTCTAATTGGGCCCCACCTGCAAGGTCATGTGCTGTTTATCTTGATATGAGATCACCATGTCGCGCACATATGGTTGTGATGCATGTGCCTGGTGTACCTTTATCAGACGGGTAGTCATGATGGGTATATTGGGCTTCGTATATTTTACCCCAGTGTCACTTTGATGGCATGCACTGCTCTCTCACTCAATAATAATAATATAATAATAATAATATATAATAATAATAATAATAATAATAATAATATTATAATAATAATAATAATAATAATAATAATAATAATAACAATAATAATAATAATAATAATATTAATAATAATAATAATAATAATAATAATAATAATAATATAATGATGATGATAATGATGATGATGATGATGATGATGATGATGATGATGATGATGATGATGATGATGATGATAATAATAATAATAATAATAATAATAATAATAATAATAAAAGATTAGAGGAGCGCCAGCCTTCACAGCGGCTGGACGTGTTCCTCGCTGCTCTGACAATTCAGTAGCCGAAAGCCATAGAAACACTAATATGACCCAGTTTAACAACGGGGAAAAATAACTCTCAAAGACTGGAATATCTACAATATCCTGGGAGTATTTAATATTCTCTTCAAAATAATTTAAGAAATTTATAAATTTACATATCTACAGTTTTCAAACACACAATTGATCAGCTTTAAAATCTTTAATACCCACAATTGCCTCTGTAAACATCCATTTTTTTAATTCTTTCTAAAAACATCACTCTTTTCTTTGTGTGGACTTACAAAAGACTACCTTTGGTGAACCTTAAAACTTTCTATGAAAATCTGACTTATCTGTGCTTCCTCCCTGAATATTCAAATATAGATGTAAACATATACTTTTTATTGCAAAAACACGCCTGTTCTTCTAACTGGACATACAAACATCTCTAGAAAAGTCAACTTCAATCTCTACAATATTACCTTACCCGAAATATGCAAACACTTTTGTATTGCAATAACACAAACGCACATGGAAAAAAAATAATGATACTAATTATAGATTCTCTCTGGTCGAACACAACTTCTCTATTCACAAATAATACAGAACAGAGTAACTCGGCCCTTCCTTAATTTTTCTTAAGGTTAAGGTCACTGTTCGCTGCTGAACTTTTTTGACCGATAGGACCCCTATCCCACCTAAAAAAAAAAGATTACATGAGCCACATTTACTACTACTACTACTACTACTACTACTGCTGCTGCTACAACTGCTACTGCTGCTGCTGCCACTACTGCTGTTGCTGCTGCTACTACTACTGCTGCTGCTGCTACAACTACGGCCACTACTACTGCTGCTGTAGCTGCTGCTACCACTGCTGCTGCTGTCACTGCTACTACTACTATTGCTACCATTGCTGCTGCTACTGCTCCTGCTGCTGCTACCACTGCTGCTGCTACAACCACGGCCACTACTGTTGCTGTTGCTGCTACTACTACTATTGCTACCATTGCTGCTGCTTCTGCTGCTGCTGCCACCGCTGCTACTACTACTACTGGTACTACCACTGCTGCTGCTGATGCTGTTGCTGCGGTCATTACTATTGCTACTACCACTGCCGCTGCAGCTGCTGACAATGATATTGCTGCTGCTATAACTACTGGGGCTGCTAATGATGATAAATGAGGCCCCTATATGAAAATTAGTGGTTAAATCTTTTATTTATTTTTTATTTTATTTTATCTATGTTTTTTTTTTAATGAAAACTTAATAATAATTTAACTTTACTTGAAAAGAAAATTTCTAACAGTACACCGAATCGGTTGCCCAATGGTTATAAAGGAAGCGCGTCCGTCAGGAGGCTGCCAGCTTGATGGCGAAAAATTTTCAAATGGCTGAATATCTTCCCCGAATACGAACCTGGAAGGTCACTTAAACGGGATTTGTCCCAAATTAAGCCCCTAAAGTTCACCACCACAACGACCAGAAAATCAAAAAAGTAAAAGAACTAAATGGAACTGGGAAGAATATAAAGAAGTAATATATGCTTATTAATTTGCATTAAGTAGACCAGCCCAAGGAGGAGCCGGAATCCAGCTAGCAGACCAAACCTGGATGAAAGCAGTTTAGCAAATGTTAGAAGAGATATCTTCAGGAATACCAGACTCACAGATGCAGAATTAACCTCTATTAAAAAAGTGGTAGAGAATGACCTAAATGTAAGTCAGGAAAGAATTAACGAAGCTGAGGAGAGGAATGTTGGGCCACAAGCATTGACTGAAAGGCGACCATCTGCCGAAACGACTCAAGATCCTGAAGAAGTAGGAAAATATAATGACCCTAGAAAAAACAGCCCGGAAAATGATGTCGAAACAGAATTTGAAGACCTCATGTTTGTTGAACAACACAGAAAATCTATCATTGAAATGAAGCAAGAAGTTCTGAATGAGCTTGCAGTTGTAGGCCATACAACTATGAATGATAGGGAACCATTCCATAAACTCTCAAATGCACACCAACATAAAACACAAATTGGCAACTGCGTTACACAGGAAATCATACAACTAAAACCTGATCTTAATAAATTAAATGAAATTATTTACTCTGTCGCTAAGGTAATCGAAAGACGCTGTTTAACACCCAAAAAGCCAACAATACCAAATTCGAAGAGAAAATCAAATTGGAGGAGTAGAATTGAAACTGAAATTGAATAATTGCGAAGGGAGATATCAATATTAACTGAGCTAATCTCTGGAAATTATGTAAGATCAAGAAAAGGCAGGAAGATTATGAGAAAATATGGACACTCAACAAGAGAAGAACTAATGTCAGCGAAAGAAACACTTAAACAAAAAGTTCAAGCAAAAGCTCAGAGAATACGCAGACTTGAGAAAAGAATCAGATGCTACAAACAAAATAAGATGTTCAAATCCAATGCTAAATCATTTTGCAGGGAAATAGGGAAAAAAAAATAACCATTGAAAATCCACCCCTAATGGAAGAAGTTGAACACTTTTGGAAAGGGATCTGGAGTGATGAGAAACCATACAATGAAAATGCAGAGTGGATCAAACGCACCCAAGATGACTACAAAAATCTACAAGAACAGGTATGGGAAGACATCTCAATCGCCGACCTAAGGAGGGCACTAACGAAGGCTCATAAGTGGAAATCCCCTGGTATTGATAGAGTACCAAATTTCTGGCTCTCATCACTCTCGTCCGCACACAAAATGTTAGTAATACTATTTAATAGTATTATGAAAGACCCGGAAAAACACCACATTGGATGGCAAATAGTATTACTTACCTCCTCCCCAAAAATAACAAAACGAAAGACCCCCAAAACTACCGGCCTATAACATGTTTATCTACTACCTAGAAGATCTTGACATCTATTCTAGTAGAGAAAACATATACGTTTATGGAAGAGAATAACCTCATTCCCAATGCAGACGAGGCTCATATGGATGCAAAGTTCAGCTCTTAACTAATCGCATGATCCTTGAGAACTGCCATAACAAGCGCAGAAATCTCAGCTCTTCATGGATTGATTTGACAGCATACCACATTCGTGGATTCTGAAATCGCTGTACATTTTCAAAATTTCTCTTGTGATATCAGATTTTTTAAAGTATAATATGTTACTATGGAACACGACGCTCCAATTATATCATTCTAATGGAGTATTGCACTCAAACAACATTAGCATAAACTGTGGAAATTTCCAAGGTGACTCACTTTCACCACTAATTTTCTGCATTGCACTTATACCACTCTCAAGTGAACTGAATAGAACAGGATATGGCTACAAAATTGACAACAGAAAAATAAGCCATCTATTTTATATGGATGACTTAAAGCTATATGGCAAAGATGATGAAGAGCTTGAAGCATTATTACATACTGTGAAAGGATTCAGTGATGATATCGGGATGGAGTTTGGCCTTGAAAAGTGTGACAAAGCCACTTTTAAGAAAAGGAAATTGGTAAAGTCTAGTTCAATCGAATTAGATGTCGAAATAGTAATAAAGGAACTTGAGCAGGAACAAACCTATAAATACCTAGGAATAAATGAAGGCTCTGGTATCCAGCATGAAAGCATGAAAGAGAAGGTTAGGAAGGAATGTTATAGAAGAGTTCGAGCAGTCCTGAAGTCTGAGCTGAATGCATATAATAAGGTGTTAGCCATAAATTCCTTAGCAGTACCAGTTGTTCTATATAGCTTCAATGTGCTTAACTGGAATACCAGTGAAATAATGAAAATTGACAGAAAAATCCGCAAGCTACTGACTTGTAATAAGATGCACCATCCAAAGGCAGACGTGGATCGCCTTTACCTTCCCAGAGTTCAGGGAGGTCGAGGTTTGATCCAGCTTCAACTTATGTACAAAACCACCACAATCGAACTGGCCAAATACCTTGAAACAACCAACGATTGGATGCTAAAACTTGTTGAAAAACATGAAAGACCGAAAAAACTTCACTCTATTCTCAAAGAGAGCAAACAATTCGCTGCTGATCTCTTAGATACACACCAGATTGATCAGGCTGAAGGAAATACGCCAACTGCAGCTGCAAGGAAACAGATGGGAACAGAAACCTCTCCATGGCAAGTACGTGGCCCGTAGCAAACAAGCTGATGTCGACCAGAAACACACGCACCAATGGTTACGAAGCTCAGGGCTGAAAGCAGAGAGTGAAGGTTTCATATTAGCTGCTCAAGACCAAAGCTTATTAACCCGGAACTACCAAGCCAATGTGATGAAAAATGGAGCTGACCCAAAATGCTGATTCTGTAACGAGGAGACTGAAACAACAGACAACCTAATCTCAGGGTGTAGAGTCTTAGCACCTTCAGAATATAAAGCAAGACATGACAGAGTCGGCCAGTATTTACAATGGACAATATGTGGCATTATAAAATCAAAACCGCTGACAAATGGTATAAACATCATCCTGAAGCTGTGACTGAGGGAGAAAATGTGTCGATTCTATGGGACTTCCCCGTGAGGACCGACAAGACTATAAAAGCTAATAAACCGGATATTATTATAATAGATCAGACAAAAAGGATGTGTTTATTAATTGACATGAGTATTCCCTGTGATCACAATATAGTGGCGAAAGAATTTGACAAGATTAGTAAATATAAAGACCTGCTAATAGAAACTGAAAAAATGTGGCATCTCGAGGCGACTACAGTACCAGTGATTGTAGGATCTCTAGGAATGATAAAAAAAGGTACTGAAACCTATTTGAAAATGATTCCAGGCTCACCATCCCTACAAGGAAGTGCAAAAAATCGTATTAACTGGAACGGCTCATGTACTGAGAAGAGCACTATCGCTTTGAAAATAACATCCATCCATGAATTTATTTATTTATTAATTTTTAAATACATATTTTATCTGTGAATTTGCGTGTGTAATCTGGGAATGCATACAATGAGCTTCTCTTCCCTAGGTGTATGGAAAACACTCGGCGAGAAACGGAAGAAAATTTGAAGAAAGAAGGAAAAAATAATAATAATATAATATTGCTGGTTCAGGACATTCTCACAGTCACAACGACACTCAGCTCCCTCCTCCCTTCCCACTCTCTCATATATGTATATATATATGTAGTGGTCTATGTAGCTAAATAGTTGAATGATGTCCCTTGCAAGAAGGTTTATAGAGTAGTCTCCCTTCACTGAGGTTCTGGAAACATCTGTGCCATGAAGCGGATTCTTTATTATTCAAGAAGCTTAATGTTTCTCTTGGAAGTTTCTAGAATATCTAGCGTTCCATTAATAAAAACAGCTTGCTAACCCTGCTTTCACTTCTCAGTCGATTAGACTTAGAGCCATTCACGTCATTGCTATGTCTGTCTGTTTCTCTACGCCACATGACTGAAAATCACCACGTAGCTGTTATTTCCATATTTCCTATCTCTGATCTGTCTTGCATAGATTATTTAATTCAATTAGATTCTACATTTTGATTACGTATCATCAACGACCATTAAATAAAATACATTTTTACGTAGTAAATATTGTTCTTGAATTTATTCATGATCTCTCTATGAAATCTTGTAATAACATACACGTATCCATATCAGCACCTGGAACTGAATATATATTCCCACTACATAAATTGATGGCCCCGACGTGATACGAAGACGCAGCCTTCTGTTACTACTCATCAGTCAACCAGATGAAGTTCGTGCCAGTCACGAGGCCAAACATCCCTGAAAGTTTCATGCGAATCCATCCACCGGTTCTTGAGAATCTTGTCCACGGACAGACTAACAAACACGACTTAAAAAATACCTCCGCCTTAAGGAAGGCGGATGTAATGAAAAAACAAGGTAAACAATAGATTGTTGATCTACGGAATTATTGATCAGTTATGCTCTGTTGCTTATCACACACCAACAAACAAATGAGTAACCCTCACCACACCAACCAAGTCCACCGAAAAATAAAATGGAAACAATGTTTAGAGACAGATGAAATGAGTATAAATGAATTAGTCTGGAAGAGGAGCGGAGAGCTGAGAGTAGAAACGTGGTAGCAGGAAGAGGAGATGAGAATAAATTAATTAACCAATAATTACATCGCAACCAATCAGTTGCTCAATGAATGTCACAGATACTCGTTCACAGGAAAGTAGGGGGTCGTTCATTGGGAAGGAAAATCTGGGGAGAAGTAAAGGGTTTGATTCAGATTGCAGGTTTTGAGAAACGATATGATGGAATTATTGTCTCTCGATTTAAACAGAAACCAAAGGGATCAATGGTGAGAATTTTGTGATTGTAACAAAGCTGAAGAGAGGAAAGCAGCCAAAAGAGAATTGATTGTCGGATGGTAGAACCCAAAACTGTCTTTCTATGTAGGTAACTTATTGACTTTTACTATCAAACTTACAACAGGGAAGTAAACATACCAAGTTGAGTGCACTGGTAGAAGAAAAAAATCTGATACTCAAAAATAATATCGATCAATTGGCGATAAACTGCTGATTAATTGCTTGTTAGAATCTCACGTGTAACATTTATACAAGCTGTGTGAACCATTAAGTGCCGGGTGACTGCGATAGTGTGATAATATCAGAGTTGAACAAGCATCTGGGAAGACTTTGTGCACCTGTTGACCATCTTTTAATTAGTAAAGTTATGAGGTGTGGTGGCATAGGAGGAACCTGGTCATAGTCTCTATGGCGTAGCTAACAGGGGAAGAAGTGGAGCACATTTTCCAAAATTAGCACCTTCTATAGGCTGAATTTGGAATGGGGAAGCGGTCGGGTGTCGTATCCGCGTTGAGACGTCAATCTCCGCAGGGTCGATAACCTCCGTTGGATTTGGGGGCCACATGCAGGGGTGATGACCTGGGACTGCTTGTTTATCGAGCAATACCCAAAGCCTCCATATTGTCAAATTCGGTCTTTGCGATTGCAATTTGTCTGGTGATAGACGACGTGTGCGGCTGCGCACTGGGGAGCCGGGGTAGAGATGTGGTGTGTCATCCCATGGTGGGCTGTAGGTTTGGAGAATGTCGGAGTGGATAGATTCGGGCGACTAAGAAGAAGATCCGAGAATTCCTTCTTGGTCTGC
>NW_021835404.1:0-25000 GCF_006345805.1 Octopus sinensis | reverse complement strand
CAGGGGATGCTCATGTTGATCAATAAGCAAACTTTATTGTTTTGGTCTTTTACAACAATATCTGGTTTATTGGCCTTGATGGTTCGGTCTGTATGTACTGGAAAGTCCCACAGAATGGTTACATTTTCTCCTTCAGTTACAACCTCAGGGTGGTGATTATACCACTTGTCGGCAGTTTTGATATTGTAATGCCGACTTATTAGCCAGTGGAGATATTAGCCAACTCTGTCATGTCTTAATTTATACTCCACTGGTGCTAAGACTTTACATCCAGAGATTAGGTGGTCCACTGTTTCAATCATGTCGTTGCAGAATCGGCATTTTGGGTCTGCTCCATTTTTCATCACATTGGCCTGGTAGTTCCGGGTTAATAGGCTTTGGTCTTGAGCAGCCAGGATGAAACCTTCGCTCTCTGCTTTTAGCCCTGAGCTCCGCAGCCACTGATGGGTTTGCTTCTGGTCAACATCAGCTTGTTTGCTGCGGGTCACATATTTGCCGTGCAGAGGTTTCTCCTCCCACCTATCAGCCAATTACTCGTGCGCTTTTTTCATTGCCATCATTTTCACCTTCTTTGCAACAATAGTTGCCGTACTTCCCTCGGGTTGTTCAATTTGGGTATCCTGCACGAGATCAATAGCAAATGTTTTGCTTTCCTTGATGATAGAATGAAGCTTCTTTCGTCTCTCGTGATTTTCCACGAGCTTTAGCATCCAGTCATTCGATATTTCGAGATATTTGGCCAGTCCAATTGTGGTTGTTTTGTAAGCTAGTTCAAATTGGATCAGGCCTCGACCTCCTTGGGCTCTGGGAAGGTAAAGGCGATCTACGTCTGCCTTTGGGTGGTGCATCCTATTACAACTCAGCAGCTTGCGTATTTTTCTATCTATATTCTTTACTTCACTCATATTCCAGTTCAACACATTGTAGCTATAAGTAACAACTGGAACTGCTAAGGAATTTATAGCTAACACCTTGTTACGTGCATTTATTTCAGATTTCAGGACTGCACGAACTCTCCTATAACATTCCTTCCTGATTTTCTCTTTCATGCTTGCATGCTGAATACCAGAGCCTTCATTTATCCCTAAATATTTGTATGTCTGTTCTTGCTCAAGCTCTCTTATGACTGTGTCAACATCTAACACGACTGAATTTGTGGTCTTCACTTTCCCTTTCTGGAAAGTGGCCTTGGCACACTTCTCAAGTCCAAACTCCATCCCGATGTCATCGCTGAATGCTTTCACGGTGCGCAATAGGCCTTCAAGTTCATTATTGTCTTTACCATAAAGTTTTAAGTCATCCATATAAAATAGACGGCTTATTTTTTTATTGGCAATTTTATACCCATACCCTGTTCTGTTTCATTCACTTGTAAGGGGTATTAGGGCTATGCAGAATATTAAAGGTGAAAGTGAGTCACCTTGAAAAATTCCACAGTTGATGTTTATATTTTCTGAGGCAAGTACTCCATTAGAGTGGTATAATTGGAGATTCGTATTCCACAACGACATATTGTGCTTCAGGAAGTTTGAAATCACAGGGGAAATTTTAAAGATGTCCAGCGATCTCAAGATCCATGGATGCAGTATACTGTCGAAGGCCTTTTTATAGTCAATCCATGCGGTGCTGAGATTTCTGCGCTTGTTGTGACAGTTCTCAAGGATCATACGATTGATTAGCAGTTGATCTTTGCATCCGTAAGAGCCTCGGCGGCACCCTTTTTGTTCAATGGGGAAAATATCGTTCTTCTCCATGAATGCATATGTTTTCTCCGCCGGGATAGATGTTAGGATTTTATACGTGGTGGATAGACAGGTTATAGGCCGATAGTTTTTTGGAAGGTTGGTTTCGTTATTCTTTGAGAGTAGGTAAGTAATGCCACTTGCTAACCATTCAGGTGTTTTCTTTGGGTCTCTCAAAATTCCATTGAGCAGCTGAACTAGCTTACCGTGTGCGCACGGGAGCGATGCGAGCCAGAAATTCGGTACCCTATCTTTACCGGGGGATTTCAATTATGGGCCTTCGTAAGTGCCTTTCTTAGGTCTGCTATTGTGATGTCTTCCCATGCTTGTTGTTGTAAATTTTGGTAGGATCCTTCAGTTTGTATAATCCAGTCTGCATTTATGTTGTACGTCTTCTTGTCACTCCAAATCCTTTCCCAAAAGTTTTGAACTTCTTCCATGGGAGGGGGTCTTTAACGGTTACTTTCTCCTTCCCTATTTCTCTGTAGAATTTTTTGGCATTGGATGTGAACAGCTTATTTTGCTTGTAAAACTTGTTTCTCTTCTCAAATCTTCGTATTCTTTGGGCTTTTGCTTGGACTTTTTGTTTCAGCGTTTCTTTTATTGATATCAGTTCTTCTCTTGGTGAGGATCCAAATTTTCTCTTCATCTTTCTTCCTGTTCTGGATCTTACATCATTTCCACATATTAGTTCATTTAATATTGATATTTCCCCTCTCATAAATTCAATCTCTTTTTCAATTTCACTTCTCCAGGTTTGATTTCTTCCCAGGTTTGGTTTTCTTTGTTTTTTCGGGGGCATACAGCTGGTTTCAATTGCCCTAGCAGAAGCGTAAATAATTTCATTTAACTCAGTAAAATCAGGTTTTAATTCTCTTATTATTTCATTTGTTACATAGTTGCCAATTTGGATTTGTTTTTTATTTTGGTTTGTATTTGAGAGTTTATGAAGCGGTTCTCTATCATTCATACTTGTATGTCTTACAACTTCAAGCGTATTCAGGATTTTCTGCCTCATTTCTGCCATAGACTCTCTGTGTTCTTCAGCAAATGCGAGATCTTCAGTTACTGTTGTTTTTTCGTTTTCCTGGCTATCTTTAACAGGTACAATAGAATTTCTTGTATCTTCAGGCCTTTGCGTACTTTGGTCAGATGGCAGTCTTTCAATTAAGCCTCGTGGCGGGCTATACTGTTCATCTGATTCTTCATTTCCTTTGTGTCTTATATTTATGTCATTTTCCGTTGCGTGCTTGATCGCACTTATTTCACTGTCTGTGAGTCTGTTATTTCTAAAGATATCCCTCCTCACATTTGCTAATTTGTTCTCGTCCAAATAGGGCCTACTGTCTTGATTCCGTGTTCCCCATATACTGTAAGAGTTTGCGGTGTGTCTCTCTTGAGATGGCCTACCTAATGCATAGTAATAAGCGTATATTACTTCTTTATACTCTTCTCGGGTCCATTTGTTCCGCTTACATTTTTCTTTCTGTGGTGGTTGTGGTGGTGAACTTGGAGGGCTCGAGTTGGGGGATTTCCCGTTCAAGTGACCATCCATGTCCGTATTCGGAGAAGAGTTTGTGCCAGTTGATGACTTTTCGATCCCAGGCTGGCTCTTCCCTGGGGGACGCGCTTCCAGATTAACCATAGGACAAGCGATTTGGTATACTGATTTAGTTTTCCTTTTAGTTTCCAAAAACATTTTGGTGCTACGATAATGTTATCATTTTTTAGCTTTGATTGGCTCGTGGGGAGACGGCCATCATTGCCGTTACAATTATAATCGTACCATTATAGCAGCCGTAGTCGGCTTATTATTGTTATTATCTTCGCCATTACCATCACTATCATCATTATCACCACCATTACCATCATCATTATCATCATCACCATCACCATCACCACCATCATCATCAATGATATTGTTTTATGTGTAGTCACAGCAGTATCTTATTATTGTTATTTTTGTTTTTTTATCATTATCACCATCACAGTAGTGTCTGTCTGTCTCGTTGGCTGGCTTGGTGGTTGGCTGGCTGACTGTCTTCAATGCCAGAGTTCTTGCCTGTCAAATAATACTTTCATATTTGGTTAACAATAGAGCCGAGGTGAGGTTTGTATGTGTGTGTGTGTAGATAGATAGATAGAATATCAGCACTATTACTATCTTTTTTTTTTTTTTTTTTGGGGTGTGGTCAAAAAAAGTTCAGATGTTTACTACTATTAGCCTTAAGAAAAATTAAGGAAGGGCTGTTCTGTATTGTTTGTGAATAGAGAAGTTGTGTTCGACCAGAGAGAATCTTAGCATCATCATTTTTTTTTTCCATGTGCGTTTGTGTTATTGCAATAAAAAGTGTTTGTATATTTCGTGTAAGGTAATATTGTGGAGGTTGAAGTTGACTTTTCTAGAGATGTTTGTATGTCCAGTTAGAAGAACAGGTGTGTTTTTGCAATAAAAAGTATATGTTTACGTTTATATTTGAATATTCAGGGAGGAAGCAAAGAAAAGTCAGATTTTCATAGAAAGTTTTACGGTTTTGAAAGTCCACAAAAAGAAAAGCGTGATGTTTTTAGAGAGAAGAAAAAAAAAAGGATGTTTACAGAGGCAATTGTGGGTATCAAAGTTTTTAAAGCTGGTCGAATGTATGTTTGAAAACTGTAGATATGTAAATTTGTAAATTTTCTTAACTTATTTTGAAGGGCTGTTCTGTATTATTTGTGAATAGAGAAGCTGTGTTCGACCAGAGAGAATCTTAGCATCATTATTTTTTCCATGTGCGTTTGTGTTATTGCAATAAAAAGTGTTTGTATATTTCGTGCAAGGTAATATTGTGGAGGTTGAAGTTGACCCCTCTAGAGATGTTTGTATGTCCAGTTAGAAGAACAGGTGTGTTTTTGCAATAAAAAGTATATGTTTACATTTATATTTGAATATTCAGGGAGGAAGCAAAGAAAAGTCAGATATTCATAGAAAGTTTTAGGGTTTTGCAAGTCTACAAAAAGAAAAAAAAGAAAAGCGTGATGTTTTTAGAGAGAAGAAAAAAAAAAGAAAAGAAAAAAAGGGTGCTTACAGAGGCAGTTGTGGGTATTAAAGTTTTTAAAGCCGATCGGATGTATGTTTGAAAGCTGTAGATACGTAAATTTGTAAATTTTCTTAACCCACTTTGAAGAGAATTTCAAATACTCACGAGGTATTGTAGATGTTCCAGTCTTTGAGAGTTATTTTTCCCCGTTGCTAAACTGGCCCATATTAGTGTTTCTATGGCTTTCGGCCACCGAACTGTCAGAGAAGTGAGGAACACGTCCAGCCGCTGTCAAGGCTGGTGCTTATTATTATTATTATTATTATATTATTATTATTATTATTATTATTATATTATTATATTATTATTATTATTATTATTATATTATTGAGGGGCTGGAATTATAAAATTAATGTTGTAACTCCCAGAAAATGGACTTTTATTTAGCAGACTGGTATTATGAGAAGATATAATTTGTGAAAGATTTTTTGTGTTGGAGAAGGCAACTCTAACTATAAGAGAATTAATAATTTTTTGGAAAGTTCCTAGCAACCACATCACGGAATTGTAAAGGAAGATTAGATTTAATTTGTTTTCCATACGGAATAACAAACCAGACAGTTTTCCTAGTAACATTCAAATTGTAAGCGGTATTATCTTTAAAGAACAGTGAAATACCTCTAGAGTGGAAAAATGGCCTTAAATAACGCTTGCCTCCCTTACCCCGTACAGGAATTTTATTGTTTTGTGTTGTTTACAATATTAGAATTAAAATCACACTTATTATTACAACTAGATTTCTTGTCTTGAACAGTAGATGAAGGACGAAATTGAGCAGAATCAATGTATGTAACTTTTTCTTTATATCCTGCTTTAACTAAAGCAGAGTTATAAAAATTCTGCCTTGTCGTTAAAAATGTCAACATTGGCGAATAGTTTAGACAATCTAACTGAAATGTTTTTAACTAAATTCTTATTAATTGCCCTAGCGAGATTACTGGAAGGACTAATATAATTGATATTTGTGGAAGGTTTGGTGTATGGGAAGTACGAGTTATTTTGTAAATTAAGAGTAATATCTAAGAAGTTAGCCTTAGTTAACTCATCGTCAAAAACAATGTGAAAGCTCATTCTACGAAAAAAACCTAACTAATCTATTCTTAACCTTCTATTTCAGTTAGATTGTCTAAACTAACAGTATCATAATTTCTGATGTATTAACTTTAGGTTGGCTGAGTTTGATGTCAGGGAACATTCTCGGCTACTTCTTGTAGGTGAAGCCTTCTTTATGAACCTTCTTCAATTCTTTTCTGAATTCTTGAAACAGTTGATGGAGTTACAGACCAATCAGCTGCTGTCTTACTCACACATTTCTCCATTCTTTTACCAAATTTCAATCTGTGCTCGTTTCTCATGCTTCTTCTTTGTCATTTTTATTTGGCATCTGAAGATGAATTTGGACATGACTGTCAAGAGAAATGATTACACAGACAAGATTGTTTGAGTTTTCTAGTGTTAAAAATAACATTTTGGAAAATCCAATTTACTAAAAGTAATAAGCCTATTGAAATGTGCAGGGGTGACTAAAGCTTCTCAGGTTACTGTGCATGCATGTATAAAACTGGGTTATCCGCATGAATGATGTTAATGTATTCTTTACAGATATAGATTTACAATTTTACACATATATTTATATATTTCACATGCACAGGAAATAGTTTACACCTATTCAGGCATAGTTCTGATAATACAGTCTGTCTACCACAACTTGGGTTCTGTTTTGATCAGGAAAGCACAGAGGAAGGTTGTTTTGTTGGTTGAGAAGTATTATTGATGCTTTTAAGAAATTGGCTTACTTTTTGTTTCCCAGTATTTGTTGTACGTATATCATTGAAATCGAGAGACTCGCAAAAGGTAAGAGAATTATTATTTTCTTGGTTTAGCAACATGTCAGTGTTGCGGGAGTAGATCTATGATACAAGACATTCTAACCTTGACCACCACCCTCTCTATTCACATGCATTGTCCACCAATGTATCTCCTTTCTAAGAATTGAAGGAATGATTTGAGAGATATTTGGCTGTTGTTTTTAGCATTTTGTTTTCTTTGAATGAGTTTAATGTGAGACGAGGTGTCAGTCTGAGGATAAAGCATGAATCAATCGGGTTTTCTTTTTTTCTCTGGGGTTGGAATCCCTATAAATGCTGTTGCCTTTCCTTTTCTGTTTGTTATTGTTATTTTTGTGGTTTAACACCTTTTCATCCAGAAGAAGTCTATGTCTTCTCGTGAAGAAGTTTCTGTGATGTTCACTACTCCTCCTCTCAATATCTCTGTATACTGCTGCCTGGTTCTGGTTAATTTTTTCTTTTTCGTTTACTGTTTTTCTCTTGGTTATTCTCTTCTGATTTCGAGGTTTCTCACTGACATCTTTTAGCTCCTGTTTGAGAGTGGTCAGTTCGTAATTGAATGTCCTCTTTTTGCTATCTCAAAACATCACTTCTATCTCCTTCTTCTCTTCTTCTTGGTGAACGTTTAATACCGTGTCTGGCAGTCTTTTGTTTACTTTGATATAGAATTCTCTCTCTTCGAGAGAGTGCTTCGAAATCAAAGTTATTTCTTCTTGAAAAATTTTTAGTCGGGGCACCGCCATATAGCCCTGACTACTATTGCTACTTTCGCAGTAAAATGATTTAGTTGTGGATGCAGATCGTCCATGTATGGTTCCAATCTGACCAAACATCCAACAAAATTAATAAATCTGTCCTCAATTCATAAATCCAAGTAAAAAAATGAGTTTTGTGGTTACGGTTTCTTCTCTAACTACAGCTAGAAAGAATCTGTTTATCTGTTGAGCTGTTGTTTTTGTTCTGTTCCTTGGTTGTGTTGTTGTTGATGTTGTGTCCAGCCATGTTGTTTGTAGTAAATCTCTGCATGCTAAATTCAAGTTTCAGTCGAAAATCAATACGATCTTTAATAAAAGGCTCCTTCAGTTAATACTTCTAAAGATTAACCAGTTATTTGATAAGGCTGGTAGTTTTAGCTTCAGAGTTGGAGATAGTAATCATCATATTTTCGATGAATAGTCTGCCACATCAAATACGCGACGTGTCGCTTGGAGTTCGTAAGTATGTATGTATGTATGTATGTATGTATGTATGTATGTATGTATGTATGTATGTATGTATGTATGTATGTATGTATGTATGTATGTATGTATGTATGTAGGTATGTATGTATGCAGGAATGCATGCATGCATGTATGTATGTATGTATGTATGTACGTATGTATGTATGTATGCATGCATACATTCATGTATGTATGTATGTATGTATGTATACATGCATGCATGCATGCATGTATGTATGTATGTATGTATGTATGTATGTATGTATGTATGTATGTATGTATGTATGTATGTATGTATATGCAGATTTGTATGTTTTATGTACGTTTTCTCAAGCACATAGTTACATATCTAGAAATGCTCATATATATTTAATGATAAACTTCTGGAAAGTTTCTCAGACTTTTACAGTTCTAGTGATGGGTCGTATCTGTAGTCTTCAAATTAGCTTTCTCCTCTCTGGTTTTGAGAAGTCTAATTTCTCTAGATTGGTATTTAGGCATTGTGTAACACGTCCCAGAGTCCCAATAATTACAGGTATAAACCTGAACTTGTAATCTGAATAGAGAAACTGCTGATTTCTCAATAGTTCAGCATAGATACACTCTTTTTCATTGATCTTCAGCTTTATGTTCACATCTGCTGGGCAGCTAATTGCCACAACTGTACACAGTTTCTCTTCTCTATCTCAAATCATTCTCTCAGGTCTGTTGGGATTACAGTTTTTTGTGGTCTACACTGGGACATTCCATCAGTATTCTTTTTTGTTACGTGTGGCTATGACTTCTACCATACTGTGGATTCTTATTTCATTCTTCTCGGGATTATGCTTACCACGGATTTCCTTATAGAGTGTCCTAGCTACAACGTCATGTGACATTTAAGGTGATGGTATTTTCGGACAACTGCTTAAGGTGTGGGGGATATCTTCAGTGTGAACTCCACAAATTCTGCATCGGTTGTCACATTTGAATGCTTTACCTACATCTCCATCCCTTTTGTTCATCAGATACTTGGTTGATATTTCCTATTCCTGGATTGCAAACGCATACCCTTCAAAGTGGGAGGTAGTAATCCCGCTGGTGGTCCATAATAAACAGCTTTGATGATCGATGTTACTATCATCACGGAGCTTTCTACTATCATATCCATGCATGGTCGTCTGCTTACATAGGCTCATCCTTTCATCTGATGATAAGTTGCAGTAGAGTCGTGCGGCTTATTTGAGCATGTATTCTAGTTTATCAGACAGAGTGTTGCTCAAGGAGCTGCCTTCCAAGACTTATGATGTTATTAGCTTCATGTATGCAAACTTGGTCAAGGGATGCTCGTCGACAATTGGTGTGTAAAATATGTTCCCGAAGGGATATGATGCGACATTGAAAGGCATTTGGGATAGATGTTAAGCCTCTGCCACCTTGTTTTCGTTTTAGGTAGGGGAGGTCTACGTTGGGACTAGTACTGGCACTGCAAACACATTGTGGGACACTGGTTCATTGAATGTAGAAAGTTCTGAGGTCCAAAGTTTCTTTATTTGGCTGTAATATTCTTTAGTGACAGGTGTTTCGTTACAGGTGCCAATGGTAGATATATTTTCATGCTTTGATGATCGATGTTACAGATCAATGTGGTAACAAAATTCTGAAACACAGCACAATGCCCAAAATCTTTAACGAAATCTTATGGGTTTCCCTTTTATAAATTGTTTGAGTGAATTATGCCCCCATAGTAGTTGACCATCATTACATCGACTGACAGACTCTTTTCAAAAATTTCGGATCTCTTGAAGGAATTCTGAACCATATTAAAGAGGGAACGAACTGCATAACATTTATCATGTTTATTCTCCTCCCAATTTTCGTTATATTGAAGTGAATGGTGCTATAAAGATGCTGGAGTGGATTTCTTGTAATAGCAGTTTTGATTAATGGCACACCCAGATCTTCGTCAGTTGGCCAGTGGTTTCTTGTGAGAGGTAACCTAAGATAACTAGAATATATTAGAACTCCAAGAACTGTTTCCATTCATCTACAGAAAAGGTTTCGAATATATCCTTCCTGACCGCAGAATTTGTTTCTTTGTGGGTTTTCTTGTTCCTTGCTCTGCCCTCTTCTTCTCTTCGGCAGTATGAGTTTCATCTTTTGCTGTGTTAAACTGTCCGAATGCTTCAATCACCTCTTCTCTCTTCACGAATGTTTTATTGTTTATGAAATAGGCAATATGCTTAAATAAGTGATGATTAGTTGGAGAGATATCAGAGAATGCTGCAAAATCTCATAATTCCGGATTTGCAACATTTGGACCGTAGCTTGTGGAGAGTGAGCACGTGCAATGTCGTGGAGCAAAATTGGGCCATCTCTCTTCACTAGTCTGGGTTGCTTCTTTTTCAAATTCTCACGCATACAATCAATTTCCTAGCAATACGATGTTGTTGTTACCGTTTTCCCTTGTTGCAAATATGAATAATGAATAACTCCCTTCGCGGACGACCATACAATGACAACCAACTTTTTAGGGTGCAATGGTGCGTTTAGGTGACTCTCCTGCATTTAATCACTGTCCTGTATATGTATGTATGTATGTATATATATATATATATATATATATATATATATATATATTATATTATATTAAATTAGAGATAAAACCACTATTAGGCAAATCAAATAGTGAAAAACATAAGGCAATACATAAAATTAATTTAAAAATATAAAAGTTAAAACTTAAAAAATAAAAAAAATTATACATACAGTCATCTCACAACTTTAGTCACACCCAGAAAAGTTTATATATATATATGTATATTTAAATGGGTTATTCCCCTGACTGATTCCATTATGTTCTTTACAAATGCATTTACAATTTTATATTTATATATTCTACAAGTATTGCAAATCACACACTCATGTTCAAGCTTAGTTATGATAGTACAGCCTGTCTACACCTATTGTCTAGGTTCTGCCTTAATCAGGAAAACGCGGAGGAAATTCATTTCGATGTTTGAGAAATATTACTGAGATTTTTAAGAAATTGGCAAACATTTTGTTTTCCAGTATTTGTTCTACGTATACCATTCAAAGTGACAGACTCAGAAAGACGATTATTATTATTTTTGTGGTTTAACATATTTTCCTCCAGAAGAGGTCTCTGTCTTCTCGTGAAGAAGTTTCTGTAATGTTCACTGCACCTCTTCTCATGTCACTGTATACTGCTGCCTGGTTTCGCTTAACTCTTTTGTTTACTGTTTTTCTCTTGGTTATTCTCTTCTGACTTCCGGATTTGTCACTGACAACTTTTTGCTCCGGTTTCAGAGACATTAGTTCGAAAGTGAGTGTCCTGCGTTTATCTGTTGAGCTGTTGCTTTTCTTCTGTTCCTTGGTTGTGTTGTTGTTGATGTTGAGTCCAGCCATGTTGTTTTTCTAGTAAATCTCTGCATGCTAAATTCAAGTTTCAGTCGAAAATCAATACAATCTTTAATAAAAGGCTCCTTCAGTTAATTCTTCTGGAGATTAACCAGTTATTTAACAGGGCTTCAAAGATGGAGATAGTATTCATCGTATCTTCCATAAATAGTCTTCCATACTAAATACGCGACGTGTCACTTCGAGCCAGCCTGTCCGTATGTATGTATGTATGTATGTATGTATGTATGTATGTATGTATGTATGTATGTATGTATGTATTATGTATGTATGTATGTATGTATGTATGTATGTATGTACGTATGTGTGTATGCATGCATGCATGCATGTAAGTATGTATGTATGTATATATGTATGTATGTATGTATGTATGTATGGTTGATATTTCCTGATCCGGCATTGCAAATGCATACCCTTCAAAGTGGGAGGTAGCAATCCAGCTATTGGTCCATGATAAACTGCTTTGATGATCGATGTTTATATTGTTTAGTGAAAGGTGTTTTGTTACAGTTGCCAATGTAAGATATATTTTCATCCACCCCTAGATACCAGATACAGGGAAAACAGTTAAATTATTGACGGAGATGCTACTAGTTTGGTTTAAAGTATTCCCCCTTTTCACAACCATATGACAACATTTATACTGACCAAACTCCAACCCTACATCCTTTGAGGATGTTGTAACTAGCTCAAGGCTCTTTTTCATCTCATGCATATTCTTTGCATAAAGTTTTAAGTCAGTCACAAAGAAACACTGTGTAATTTTGGTATTTCTGTTTCCTTGTGAACCAGGGAGATATCCTACAGACTTCCTTAACATGAATGAAGAAGGGTTTACACAAAGTATAAACATCATCATAGAGTGGCTGTTCCCTTAGAATATACATTTGCGATATCAGTGATCATACAGTAATTCTCTGTGATTAATTTTAGTATAGTGGACTACGATGAAGTCAGCTCTTCTATGGTTTTGACTATTCTCACTGGAACTTTAGCAAGTTGAGGGGTTTCTGGCATCAATGAGTAGGGAACACAGTGAAAGGTTTTCTTGTAATGTAGCCACAATGAAACTCACTTCCTCCTATGCTCTCGCACCTCTGACACCTCAGTTTTCTTTATTAACAATTGCTCGGTACATGTATGTATGTTACATATATATATATTTCTCTCTCTTCTGTTTTTGATAATTTAACCCATTAAATTCCAGAGTAATGAAATGTTTGAATATTACTTTTAAATTTTCAAAGATTATTGAAAAAAAAGGGTAAAATGAAAGAAAATCAATTATAAAAACTGCTTTACTTCAAGTAGAAATGGAAATAGACGGGTTTCCCATAAAGAGGACCCTGGCTCAATGTGATATATTCATAAAGTCAAAATCCCTCATATGTTATATGTTAATATATTCTATTGGTATTAAAGTTTATATGTAAAATGGCTAAAGTTTTTGAAAGAATACAGCGAAATAATAGACTGAAATACAAAAACTGCAAAAATATAAAAGATTGAAAGAAATCAATTTATAAGACTATGCCTTAAGGAAATGGGCCAAAACAGTCTAGACTCAGGGTGACGTTGCTCTTTTCACAATAATTTAGTGGTTTCCTGTTGTACGACTTATTTTGACAACGTCGTTGCTGATCTCGTTTAGCTATTATATGGCCTTTCAAATCAAATTGAACGTCAGCAATTGGTGTGGATGGTGTGATCGTCTTTGTTTATTGTTCAGATTGCTTAGCAGTGGAGAGCTTTAGATATGAAACGCATAGATATCTCCTGAAATCGAGTAAATATTTATGTTTCCTCCTTTCCCTCGTTGATCAGTTTGTAAATAGTCCATGCATTGACAACAGTCCTATCAATAACTCTAGCCAACAATGGTCTGCACCACTTTATGCGTCTAATTGAGGTTGCACATTTTGACACCAACCAGTCGGGCTTGTCAACTCCACCCATGCAATTGTTATATGAGCCGCAAACATGGGGTCGGGTCACATTGCCCTTGCTTTTACTTCCTTTACTCTAGCGTTGTACATTGCAAATGGGTTCGACTGAATCAGGATTAGTCCCAATTCTCAAATATTTAGTGTCAAGCCAACTAACTACAAAGATTTCATTATTGATTTCAAATCTATAATCATATCAACATCTTGGCTCCTTTCTCATCAATGCTCTTTCCTTTAGAGGACATCTCTTGAGACAATTATCTCTCGTAGCGGTTGCATCAAATCCCATTTGCCCGAGGTGCACTAACAGATCATACTTTGTGAATATATTATCAAAATATACGGAATGTGACCGAGGATCATCTACCACTCCAAGAAACTCTCCTTCCAAGTGGAAGATCGTCTTCGGGTCCTTTTTGAATTCTCTTGCCACAATACAGATCAAAGTTGTAACAAAAATTGTGAAACACCGCACAATGCCCAAAATTTGTAACGAAATCTTATGGGTTTCCCTTTTATAAATTGTTTGAGTGAATTATGCCCCCATAGTAGTTGACCATCATTACATCGACTGACAGACTCTTTTCAAAAATTTCGAATCTCTTGAAGGAATTCTGAACCATATTAAAGAGAAAACGAACTGCATAACATTTATCATGTTTATTCTCCTCCCAATTTTCGTTATTCTGAAGTGAATGGTGCTTTAAAGATGCTGGAGTGGATTTCTTGTAATAGCAGTTTTGATTAATGGCACACCCAGATCTTCGTCACTTGACCACTGGTTTCTTGTGAGGGGTAACCTAAGATAACTAGAATATATTAGAACTCCAAGAACTGTTTCCATTCATCTACAGAAAAGGTTTCGGTTTTAATCCTTCCGGGCCGCAGAATATCGAGCGTTTTCTTTCGCTGTGTAGTCATATATTTCTGGTGTTTGCATTTCCTCAAACATTTCAACAGGGCTGCGTTATTGCACAGCATCTTGCATTTTTCTAAAACATTCTAACTAATTCTTAATTCTTGGCTGAGCTTTTTGTGTATTCAAGTATCTCTTTCGATGTAATCGAGGTGCTCCTCCCGCAAATATTTCAGGCCTAATGTAGAAAGGATTATTATTGGAATGAATGCAAATTCATAATCTGGATATAGAAGCTGGAAGTTACAATGCATTTGTCCATAATTACCTTCTTTGTTTTTGATTTTCAAAGAGATATTCCCATCAGCAGGGCAACCGACCTGTACGACGGTACATTCTTTTTCTTGCCTGCCCCAGACAACAATATCTGACTTGTTACGCTTACCTTAGCATGAATGCACACCTGTTTCTGTCACACCAACCTCTCTTCATCTGGCACAACATCACTTCTTCCAATGCTCCCTCCCCGTCTGAAAGAATATTTGTCTTGCAAATTACTTGGTGACCCTGCAAATGTTGGTGCCAGGTAAAGAGCCACCAATCCACACTGTGAAGTGGTTGGTATTTTCGAAGGCATCCAGCTGTAAAAATCTTGCCAAACCTGACACTCTTCCGGCTTGTTGGTTAGGAAGGGCATCCAGCCCTAAAAACCATGCTAAAACATACACTGAAGCCTTGTGCAGGCTTTTGCCTAGCCAGCTCCTGTCAAATCGTCCAAACCATGCCAGCATGAAAAGCAGACGTGAAATGATGAGGATGATGAGGATTATGATGAAGATGACAAGGACGATGATGACAGCGACTACGATGATGATGATGACGATGATTCATCTATATTTTCAGCTGCCCCTTAGAACGCCAATGGCTTCAATGTCTCTTTTATTGATTAGGTATTTAGTAGCAATCTCCCGTTCTTGGACTGTAAATGCATATCTTTCGAAGCCTAGTGTGATGTATCGGTCATGAGTCCAAAAGGGGTTTCGTTTCATCTCTGTGTTACTATCATCTTCAGGTCTACTAGAAACGTACTCATACATGGTCATTTCTTAGCGTTCCATTTTGAATCTATTTGAAATGAAATTCATACTCATTTCATATATCTTTACCATCTACATTAAAACCTCCGTATTTTCAGTTCAAATATAACTTGATTCAGTTATGATGCTAATTTTAATACCTTGAACTAGGTAGCATCGAATGCAATAGAAAATCTCCTGCAACCGTTGAATAGAAAATATTGACCTTGAAACGGGGATATGTTTAACCATAAAAGAGGTACTCGGCAACAGAAAAATGCATTGATTTCTCAGATACATTGACCACAACACTTATGATTATTTCGTAACATTGCAAATGTCTATGAAATAAAGAAACGGAGTTGAATCTTCATTACTTAATATGCTCTATTTTTTCATATTTTTACAGATAACCAAATATGGCTGCCGTGCAGACGACAACAACAGCAACCAGTTCTCTTATTCTTTCAATCATTCTTATTATCACACTGATATCACTAAACATCGATGCGAAGGAACTCGGCAATGATTGTGAAGTTAAAATCCCTCCCAATATCGGTGAGATTTTATCTCGTTTAGTGAAATTAGAAAAAGAGGTTTTCAATTTTGAAGTCCATTTATCAAACAAGACACTTGATGAACTTCTTAATCCTGTGGCATTGGATTATTTTGCAAATGCGAGGAGTTTTACGTGGATTCCAGATAAATCAGGCGCTTTAACTCTATATAGAACTTTCTCCTATGATTTTTCAATGCACACTTTTAATATGTTGGACGTCTACGTTGCTAAACAAAGGATTGATATCAATATCACTTGTGGAAAACAAAATATTCAGAGACACGATTTAATATATTTGATTTTCAAGGAATTGAAAAGAATTTTATTTATCGATAAATTGCAAATGGGAGAATCTGGATACATGTGTTTTTATATAAATTTGTCTCAAGACATGAAGAAGAACAGCCCTCTCTCATTTGAAACTTACAGAAGAATTGGCATAAATAGAGAAATTATAAAGAACTATTGCTGTAAACTCTATAAAAATGAAAGTAATCTTTATCGCCCCAAATCCATTTGTTCAGGAAAAATCATTCAAAATGATAACTTTTAAAATTATTTAGATATTTTCGGAGGGGTTTTGTGGCTATTTTCCCCATTAATTATTAGTTTTGTATCAAAAGCTAAATTACCTTCACATTCCCGTCAACTCAATCTGCCACTGTTTGCTCACGATGAATTCTTATTTACAATTAAAAACACATTGCCACACGAATCCGAGTGGATCAATGGAAAACATAATATTTACACATTCTCTCATTTTCTGTCTTGGTTGTTTTGCTTTCACCATTCCACTCTCTTAGCCTCGGGGCTGAGAAGATTCCTTTGTATTCTATTTTCTCTTTCAGTAATTTTCCTGGATCTTTTGATGCATTACTTCTTTTTATATGAAACAATAGCAATACTTTTCCAAGATGGTATACCATTGGGACATCGCGCCTTGATATTAGGAATCCCAGAAAGTTATGAGAATACTGATGGCTTTTTTGGTGGTCCCTTTGTATGGTTAATCTGTTACGTATCTTTCAACTTTATCCTCTTCGTTCTTCCCAGTCGTTTAAGTGAGACTATCGCTTATAATACGTTACATCAAAGATCCACTTTCACGTTTCTCATTCAAAATATTAGATTATTAGAGAAGTATGGCAATTTAGATGTTTCTACACAACAGGATTATGATCTACTCTATGCAGTAATGGAAGCTAATGTTTCTACTGCTTTAAACCCAAATTTCTGGTATTCAATAATTTATACTTGGATTAACCGTATAAAGAAAATTTGGTTATATTACTACAGGAGAAATATTTTCTGGTGATTCATTACACTTTGGCTCTTTGTTTCCATTACAATTTTATTTGCTGTATTTTCTGTCTGTGAATTATTTCTGTGCCTCGTTTATTATGGAATCCCAATTGTTTATCTGATTTTAACTTTACCATTAAGTTATTTCAGAGTTTATATGACTTCATTCTGCTTGAATCCATAAAGCTCACCAAAATTCTTCGTCCAAATTTAGTTCAGTCAAAATATGGGGAAGAATTCATAAACACCACTTTGTTTAAGAGAATTGTTAACCAGCGTTTTCCATTGAGAAATGAGATTGGTAAATCCATTGTAAAACTGTTTCTAATCGTAACCTTTTTCTTTGCTTGCAACAATATAATAAGTCTAGAAGAGTTGCACTTATCAGCATCCACAAAGATTACTTTGATATTGATGACGTCTATGATACCTAAATTATTGTCTATGATAAATGCAGATCGTAGGTTAACAATAACCATTTTAGATAAAATGATCCAGACAATAAACTTATTTGAAGAATGAAATACATCACGCAGAAGTTTATCAAGTTATTTGATATTCTTCGATAAAATCAAAATTCCTTCAAAGTGTTTTATGAATTCTATACTACGTTCTGTAACATAATAGTAGTAGTAGTAATAATAATAATTGTTCTGGGCATTCTCACAGTTACAAACACACTCAGCCGCCTCCTATACCTACCTACCTACCTACCTACCTACCTACCTACCTACCTACCTACCTACCTACCTACCTACCTACCTACCTACCTAATTACCTACCTACCTACCTACATACCTAACTACCTACCTACCTACCTACCTACCTACATACATACACAAATACACACATACATACATAGATACACACATACGCGCTTACATACATAATACATACACACATACACACATACATACATACATACATGCATACATACATACATACATACATACATACATACATACATACATACATACATATACTTTATAAATTATTAGATAATTATTTACCAGTGGCTATCATGCTTAACAGGAGTCAGAAGACATACATATATTTAAATATAATATTATATGAAAACATACAAGAAAACTACCATGTGGATTTCTTACATGCTAAAAATGGCAGTCGAAGCCTGAAACCATGAAAGAATATTTCTTACATTAAAGCATGTTTATGTGTACTGATGACGCGTGTTATCCTAGGAATACCTGTTACAACTATCCTGTTACCACCCAACCCCTGGAAACCATTGAAATATATAATCTCAAACAATTCTTCATTGCTTAATCTTATCTTTCTGTCTGGTTTAATCCAGATTTTTGTTTATTTTGTTTCTAATCGAATAAAGAATTTATTTTGATATCAACTATAATGTTGTTTGACTTTCTTCTCCGAATCCACGCCTCTGGGCGCTCTGTATTATTATTCTCTATCCATTTTTGAGTTTGTGTGTGTTTATGTATAGGTATGCATGGGCTTGGGTGCGTGTGTATGTGTGTGTATTAATCAAACAGTTGAGACTCATTGTTGGGTCTGTCAAAAGAATTGAAAAATGAACAACCCTCAAAATCAAGAATTTAAAGGAATTGCAAATGAATGCAAACATGAATTTCAAAAAAAAAAAACGTCACAACTTCTGCATTACTTGCCTACAATTCGACGAGAATTACATTGGAGGAACAGAAACAAATTTCACCAACAGTCTGAACGTCCTCAAATAGTAAATTAAAAATTCATCTTTTAGAAATTGTCCACGTAATAAACATGTAAACATTTGTGCGAATGAAAAGTAGAAAATATTCCCTTTTTACAAAATAAAAGACGAAAATATCCAGCTATGAAAGGCACTTTATAAGACTTCCCAATCTGAAACTAAACCAAACTGATTATTAAAAACAAGTTTCTCTACACGCATTACCCCAGAACACGTGTTTTGTAGAAGTTCAACAACGAAAGTGGTTACATACAAAATACAAAGGCTTTGTGACATTCTATTCTCTAAATAAATTTTAAACAGTTAATAAATTTTAAAAGTAAAAAAAAAACCCACTAAAAGAGAATGACTCTCCCTAGACATTTACAAGATCTTTCATAAAATATTTTGAGATTATCAAATACATTTAGAAAAACATTTACCCACACACATCCACATGACGGTGCTGCAAAATGGTCGCAGTCAAATGGCTTAAACATGTAAAAGAATAAAAGAATATATACATATCCTCGGTGCCACAAGCATTTTTGTCGCCCCCATCTTGAATTCAACGCATCTCTACATGTTGTAAATAGATTAGAAATATCTGGAAAATATATTTTCAGAACTCCTGTTTCCGTCGCCGAGGTGACTGTCTCGCTATCAGGCCATATATATATATACACATGATAAAGTGTAAAATTAATTAATCAATTAATAATTAATAATTTTACAAAGCAGTTCGGTATGTTAAAAGAACCATTATCGGTAAACTTATACAAAATTTCTATAATTACGTGCATAATTATAATTAGTGTTTAGCAAAATTTGCTTCACCAGACACCGAAATTTAGAAACAGCAGTTAAAATACTATTCTACTATCATAAGATATCTCCCTGACAGCAATACTCTACATTTCACGCAGCTAAAGAGAAAAATAATGAATCCAACCGCAACAATGGCGCAAAACAGGGAAAGAAAGTAAACGCTATCTTTTTGATTGCAGATATAGAAGTGATTAGTTTTAATTTTATAAATCCATTTATGTGCCAATCATGAATGGAATAATGGCCAACTTAACTCATATCAATTGGCAAAAGACGATCCCGATGCTAGCTCTATGAAATGTCTGAAATCATACTTTGGTAAGCTTCATCAAGATCTCAATCATTTCACGGCGAAAGAGACAGAGATAGGAGGTACTGTATCGTTTACGATGGTGAGCGTTCCAGTTGATCCAATCGATGGAACAGTCTGTCCATGAAATTAACGTGCCAGTGGCTGAGTACTCCACAGACACGCGTACCTTTCACGTAGTTTCTAGAGAGATTCTGCGTGACACAGAATGCAACAAGGCTGGCTCTTTGAATTACTCCTTTTAGCAAGCTGAGTGGAATGGCGAGAACGTGAAATAAAGTGTGTTGCTCAAGGATAGGACATAGCACTCCGCCAGGCATCGAATTTACGACCTTACAATCATTGAGTGGAACACACTGACCACTAAGCCACGCGCCCTCACGGCCAAACAATTCCACCAACTATTAACATTTGTTGAACGTAAAAGAATAGTTGATGAAATCATTTCTAAAAAGTGATGAATGTAATCTGATTTCTGAAGCTGTAAACACTGCACAAATATCATGGCGGAGACATTTTCTTAGACAAGCATTTCTTCAACAGCAAACAGGCTCCACACTCTGTTACCATGCTGCATAACAATAAGGATGACCCCTCTGCACTTAGTACTTCATCGCGTATCCAAAATGAAGGTCCGCAACATTTTATCAGCGAAACCATACAACTATAAAACGTATGCTATCAGCTGGTGGGGCGAGGATCAGAAACACAGAAAGTCTATTTTTAGAGATGTCTTTTAATAAATTGCTTCATGTTTAAAAACTCCTCCACCAGAAAAGAATCCGTCAAAGATTATAACTCACTTAAAAATCAAACAAAGAAATAGTATGAGTCACGGAATTGGAGAAGATTTGCAACAGCATAAATACTGACAACGTTCATCAGTAGAATAAATTTGGTTGAAAGCCTTAATTCCTGGGTACGTCTGAAAGCTCTGTGTCTCTATTTTCTTGAATGGCAAAGGGAGAGAGAGAGAGAGTATAATATACATATGGAAAATCCTGGACGGTTATGTGTTCCCAATTTTGATAGAGAGAGAGAGAGCTTTAATGCTGACACTGTCAGCTTCCAAATATATCACCTTCAAAATCACAAGCAAAAACACCCCTTTGTACCCGCCTGATTTTCAGAGGCCCCCAATTCTTCAACTACCTACCAAAAGAAGTCAGAAGTAAAAACGGAACTTCAAGTGAAACATTACAAAATAAAACAATAACATTGGATACACTCCGAATGATGATACCGGACCAGGCGACGACCATTCAAGGATACACTCCGAATGATGATACCAGACCAGGCAACCATTCAAGGATACACTCAGGGAAGACCAGCTGCTACAAATCCAGTAATGGACCAACTTCCAGCCATAGAGTGAGAACAAAACTGAAAGAAAATAAATTCAGGTGGTGCTCCAGTATGGCAGCAATACCACGACTGAACCATTAAAAGAATAACAAGAGCACAAACCTCCGCCAAGGCAACACCAACGTCCTCTCAACGATTAGCCAGAGATGAGTTTTAAAATGAGAATACCTGAAATAAACTCGACTGCTCTAAGAGAATACTAAAAATGAATCCGAACGCTCTCAATAATTAAGTAAAAAAATAGGAAAAATAATCCAGAATCCTTGTCCAGTAGCTGATCAATTCCAAAATCTAATAGGTTCGTGCCAGTCACGAGGCCAAACATCCCTGAAAGTTTCATGCGAATCCATCCACCGGTTCTTGAGAATCTTGTCCACGGACAGACTAACAAACACGACTTAAAAAATACCTCCGCCTTAAGGAAGGCGGATGTAATGAAAGAACAAGGTAAACAATAGATTGTTGATCTACGGAATTCTCGATCAGTTATGCTCTGTTGCTTATCACACACCAACAAACAAATGAGTAACCCTCACCACACCAACCAAGTCCGCCGAAAAATAAAATGGGAACAATGTTTAGAGACAGATGAAATGAGTATAAATGAATTAGTCTGGAAGAGGAGCGGAGAGCTGAGAGTAGAAACGTGGTAGCAGGAAGAGGAGATGAGAATAAATTAATTAACCAATAATTACATCGCAACCAATCAGTTGCTCAATGAGATATGAGGGGGGTCAATCAATGAATGTCACAGATACTCGTTCACAGGAAAGTAGGGGGTCGTTCATTGGGAAGGAAAATCTGGGGAGAAGTAAAGGGTTTGATTCAGATTGCAGGTTTTGAGAAACGATATGATGGAATTATTGTCTCTCGATTTAAACAGAAACCAAAGGGATCAATGGTGGGAATTTTGTGATTGTAACAAAGCTGTAGAGAAGAAAGCAGCCAAAAGAGAATTGATTGTCGGATGGTAGAACCCAAAACTGACTTTCTATGTAGGTAACTTATTGACTTTTACTATCAAACTTACAACGGAGAAGTAAACATACCAAGTTGATTGCACTGGTAGAAGAAAAACACTGATATCCAAAAGAGAGAAACAACAAACACTTGTCAAAGTTTGGGTTTTGTTGCCCTAGTAACCACAGCTTTTGAGATAAGGGTTTCTAACCTAGTGCAGTTGCTTCATCACCTCATTTTATATGTCTCTGTAAATTATGGAGCCAATCTGACTTCATCTACCGGCCCTTAAACCGTTCCCATCCCCAAATGAGGCAAACAAATTTTTCGCATTTCAGCTTTATAGATTTTGATTGTATATTTCACTTGCACAGGAAATAGTTTACCCCGGTTCAAGCATAGTTCTGACAATACAGTCTGTCTACCACCACTTGGGTTCTGTTTTGATCAGGAAAGCACAGAGGAAGGTTGTTTTGTTGGTTGAGAAGTATTATTGATGCTTTTAAGAAATTGGCTTACTTTTTGTTTCCCAGTATTTGTTGTACGTATATCATTGAAATTGAGAGACTCGCAAAAGGTGAGAGAATTATCATTTTCTTGGTTTAGCAACATGTCAGTGTTGCGGGAGTAGATCTATGATACAAGACGTTCTAACCTTGACCACCACCCTCTCTATTCATATGCATTGTCCACCAATGTATTTCCTTTCTAATAATTGAAGGAATGATTTGAGAGATATTTGGCTGTTATTTTTAGTATTTTGTTTTCTTTGGAGGAGTTTACTGTGAGACGAGGTGTCTGTCTGAGGATAAACCATGAATCAATCCGGTTTTCTTTTTCTCTCTGGGGTTGGAACCCCTGCAAATGGTGTTGCCTTACTTTTCCTGTTTCAGTTATGGAGAGACATGGGTCCAGTGTCCCCATAGAGATTCCTTACAGTTTCCCTATTAACAAGGAGCTGTGTGTTAAATGTACCATAGCCATGTAATAGTCTCTCATCAACCGTCATTCTCATCCTTTCTCTCCCTGCCCCTCAATCTTTCACCCTTTCTCTATGTCTATATAACTATCTATCTATCTATCTATCTATCTATCTATCTATCTATCTATCTATCTATCTATCTATCTATCTATCTATCTATCTGTATGTCTGTCTGTCTGTCTGTCTGTCCGTCCGTCCGTCCGTCCGTCCGTCCGTCCGTCTGTCTGTCTGTGTTTATGTCTCTACATCTAATCTCTCTCCCTCTATCACTGTGTATATATCTCTCCCTGATAATGACTCTCTCTCTCTCCGTTGTCCTTTCAATGCCTCTACCTCTGTCGCTCTATATTTCTCTCTCTCCCTACTCTCGCTCTATCTATGTGATTCTATCCCTAAAGGAACATTCCTGCATCTATGTATGTGTGTATGCATGCATTATGTGTGAGTATGTATGTACACAAGCATGTATGTGTTTGTATGTATGCATATATATATCTATGTGTGTATGTGTGCATGCTTGTATGTATGTATGTAGGTATCTATGTGTATGTGCGAGCGTGTAAGTGTGTATGTGTGTATATGAATGCATGTGTGTGTGTATGTATGTATGTATGTATGTATGTATGTATGTATGTATGTATGTATGTATGTATGTATGTATGTTTCTCTCCTGGTTTTAATACTTGACATTCTCCTGAAGAAGAGGCTGTTTTCTAACAAACATACAAAGCTCCGTCATTGGAATGTCGATGATGGAACCAATGTCCCATTTAAAACCTGTATACTTTACATTCAGCTGCTCACCTTTTGCTCTTCTTACCTGAGGCTTATAGCTTTGGTATTTAGGAATTAATATTTCATCAGTAAACATTAGTGTGATCCATTGAATTGGTTAGGGTTACGGTTAGGAACAGAATTAGACTGGACAAAAACCAGATTAGCTTTGCCACGGGGAGAAGCATTACTGATGCTATTTTCTTAGCCAGACAACTGCAAGAGAAATACTTACCCGAAATTTAATTCGATTTTGAATAGTTTTCTTGGTTACTCTCTTTACTCTATACTCTTTTATTGTTTCAGTCATTTGACTGCGGCCATGCTGGAGCACCGCCTTTAGTCGAGCAAATCGACCTCAGGACTTAGTTTTTGTAGGCCTAGTACTTGTTCTATCGTCTCTTTTACCGAACCGCTAAGTTACAGGGACGCAAACACACCAGCATCGTTTGTCAAGCGATGTTGGGGGGAAAACACACACACACAAACACACACACACACACACACACACACGCATATATATATATATATATATATATATATATATATATATATATATATATATACATATATACGACAGGCTTCTTTAAGTTTCCGTCTACCAAATCCACTCACAAGGCTTTGGTCGGCCTGAGGCTATAGTAAAAAACACTTGACCAAGATGCCATGCAGTGGGACTGAACCCGAAACCATGTGGTTGGTAAGCTAGCTACTTACCACACAGCCACTCCTGCGCTTATTATCTGTTTAAAATTTTTCTTTTTGTTTTTGCTGGTTGGTTCTGAGCTTTAAACTTTTTACTAAACGGTCCTCAATTGTTGATAATCTTGGTGTTGTTTTTTGTTATTATTTGCTGGTAACTGGGCTTGTCTCTCACTTGCAGAAGAGAAAGGATTTGCTCTTGTACAGTGGTAGATAAAATGACCAGTTTGAGGTGTTGTTACTTGTGGTATTCCAGAGCGATCACGGCTTAAGTAATTTCCAGGTTTTTTCAATTCTTTTCAGAATTCTTGAAACAGCTAAAGGAGGTACAGACCAAT
>NW_021835403.1:37500-40623 GCF_006345805.1 Octopus sinensis | reverse complement strand
GTCTCCCCAAGCATCTCTAAAGTGTCTTGAAGAGTGCCTCAACAAAATCAAGTCCTTCCTTCAAAAATACAACTCCAGGAACATAACAGTGATGGGTGATTTTAACCTCCTTCATATAAACTGGCCCACAAATACTCTGAAGTTAGGCAAATGCTCTACATCAAATAAAGCAGGAGCAAAATTACTCTTTAATCGAATGGATAAATTCTTCCTGACTCAGCTAGAGTTAGGAAGAATTTATCTGTGCTCGAACCAACAAGACAGAATAAAACGATCTCGGATCTAATATTAACCAACCACTCTAGCTCCGTTCACAGTATTTCAGTTGAAAAAACTCTCCTTTCAGACCACGAAATGATACTCTGCAATCTTAATTCCCCGCATATCAAAACCAAATCAGCCAATCCCACTACACGGCACTCATTTAACAACATAAAATCCCACAAAGCAGACTGGGGAGCAATCAGAAAAGATTTATCGTTCATCGACTGGTCTTTCACTCTCTGTTCCACTCACATCGAGACTGCATGGCAACCCTTTGAGAACATTGTCACCTATACATGCTACAAAACACGCTCCAACGAAATCCTCTAACACAAATAGAAACCAGTTCCCTAAAAAGAAAAAAGACACTCATCAGGCACATCAACAGACTCAATAAAAAATCAACCAATTAAAATACTGCCACATACAACATCCACATCCAACAACAATGAAAAGTTTAGAGTTGGAAAAACTTCATTTGCAAACCGATATGAAATCCTCCAATGAAAATCAAAGAGCTGCGGAGGAACAGTAGGTAATCAAAAACATCAAACAGAACCCAAATGTGTTCTATTCTTATGCAAATATGCATAGAACCACTGTCTCACCCATTGGGCCATTGATCGATGATAACGTCATTCCCCAACACGATGTTAAAGAAATGGCAGAAATACTGCAGAAACAATACTGCTCTGTCTTTATAGATTCTCCGCTAGTCTCCTGAAAGAATGTAGACATCAACTTGCAGTTTCTTTGACCAACCTTTGGAGAAATTCTTTAGACTCAGGTTATATACCGAAACAGCTCATATCCCAGTCTGTCATCCCAGTTTTCAAACAGAGAAACCGATTACTCGCAATCAATTATCGCCCAATCTCACTCACCTCCCACATCATTAAAGTGTTTGAAAGAGTGTTAAGATCAAGGATAGCTGACTTCCTGGAGACCCACAAACTCCTAAATGCAAATCGGCATGGCTCTTGCACCACATTGAAGATATACTTAAAGCCTTGGGAACAGGTTCGAACTCTGATGTCATATATCTTGACTTCAGTAAAGCGTTCGACAGGGTTGACCATAATATCTTACTCTCAAAATTGGTAAATGTTGGAATCCCTGGAAAACTTCTACACTGGATTAAATATTTCCTGGCGAATAGAAACAAGAAGTTGTGGTCGATGGAGTTCAGTCAAGCCCAGCAAAAATCACCAGTGGTGTCCCATAGAGGACTGTCTTGGTCCCGCTCCTCTTTATGATTTACATAAATGACCTTTCCAGCTTCGTAAATCACTGCAAAGTGAAAATATTTGCTGATGACACTAAGCTCCAGAAAATCATCAATGAAGAAGAAGACCGAACTCAACTCCAGTCTGACCTATATGCTGTGAGTCAATGGGCAGACAAAAACAAAATGCAACTGAACGAGAGAAAATTTGAGCTGATGCCTTTTGGAAGAAAGTCTATATTAAAACAGCCATACTCTCTTCCTTCAGGGGAACCGCTCACAGCATCTAATAATATAAGAGACCTGGATGTAATTGTTGATAACAATCTCAGACGGAGTGCCTACATCAACAATAAGGTCAATATAACTCGTAGGATGAGCTCCTGGATCTTAAGAACATTCCGGTCCAGAGAACAAGGTGTCATCATTCCACGTTTCTCCTCCTTTGTACGGCCACACCTCGAATACTGCTGCCCCTTGTGGTTTCCTCATACAAAACAAAGCATCTCGAGGATTGAATCACCCCACAGGGCACTCACTAAACGAATTGAAGGCATAGCTGATCTCGATTACTGGGACCGCATTAAAACCTTGAAACTCTACTCTCTCCAGAGCCTCCGCAAGCTGTACATCATTTGTACGATGTGGAGAATAAACCGCCAACTTTGCCCAAACGACCTGAACATTAGCTTCAAGGTTCATCCAAGACTGGGACCACCGGCCATACGTCTCCTGCCCAATTCAGGATCACAACATATAGGTACACTGCGACATAATTTCTTTTCCTCAACAGGCCCTGCCCTGTTTAACATTGTCCCAAAACTGATCAAAGAGGAAAAGGATCCCATCACCTTTAAACGGAGTCAGGACAGATTTCTTCAAGGAATACCAGGTAAGCAACACATACTTTGATACAACTCATTCAACAAGAACTCACTACTTGAATGGACCATGAACGAAACTTGATTTAAAAAGGATTTAGCTAATCCTATCAGATGGTGCCATTAAGTTAGACATGACCTGGACCAATCTTTGGTCGAAACATATCTAAGTTTATATATATATACACATACATGCATATATGGGTACAGGACGTCGCCAACAGTGCAAATAACATGAAATACAAAAATAGCGAGAAAAAATGGAAACCAGGACAGATAAACACAGAGAAAGGACCCTTCATCAGTTGTTGGCTGTCTATCTGCTCCTCATTTCGAATATATGTATGTATGTATGTATGTATGTATGTATATCAAAATGTGACCGCGTGTGTACCGTTGGCAATTTTTTTCCTCCGTCGTCCCTTCTTTGGATCTTTCCTTTACCTATGTTTCTGACGAAGAGCTCCGCTCGAAACGTTAAACCCTCCTTCTTTCCTTCCTTCCTGAGCGTCCAATAATACTATATTTGTTCCACATCCTCGCGTTGTTGTGTTTTCTCTTTTGTTTTCATGTTTGGATTAACTTTATATATATATATATATATATATATATATAATATATATATGCGCAGAAGTGGCAGTGTGGTAAGAAGCTTGCTTACCAACCACATGGTCCCGGGTTCAGTACCGGCACTTTGGATAAGTACCCTCTACTATAGTCTCGGGCTGACCAAAGTCTTGAGTAGATTTGATA
>NW_021835403.1:27500-32500 GCF_006345805.1 Octopus sinensis | reverse complement strand
TTGTTCGAATTCATCTCGCTAAGATGGTTGTAGCATGGCCGCAGTCCGATGGCCACAGCTCGTAAAAGCTCGGAGAAAAAACGACAATTGTGTGTGATGGAATAAAATACAATCAGGTGGTGACTTGGTATATTATATGACGTGTAGGACTGAGGTGCGAGTGTGTGTATATGTATGTATATGTGTTAGTGTGACTGAGTGTGTGTGTGTGTAAATGTATCTATGTATATGTATGTATGTGCACCTGCGTTTGTGTTTGTGTGAGTACGTGTGTGTATGCTTGTGTGTGCGTTTGTGCATGTATGTGCGTGTATGTGTGCGTGTATGTGTGTGTGTTTGTGTGTGTGTGCGTGTGTGCGTGTGTGCGTGTGTGTGTATGTGTGTGTGTGTGTGTGTGTGTGTGTGTGTAGGTCCCACATGGTTCAGTCATCAATTTACACACGCGTTTTAATAGCAGGAGCTGGAAAGAAAGGGCATTCGAGTGAGAGGTAACATATCACATCTCACTTAACCCCCTTGTTGCTTCGATAGACTCGTCAACACAAATACAGAAATCCTTTCTTAATTTTGCGCATGCGCACATCTCCGCACCGATAGCTTTTTGGCGTACACTAGTTTCCTTGTCCGCGTGAACTTTCAAACGAAAAACATTATTTCTAGAGGTCACAAACGTGCGCCAACACAATCACAAACACTTACATACACACACACACACACACACACACACGCACTCATATATGTTTGTATGTATGTATGTATATAGGAGATGTTCGGAATAGTATTATATATTTCAAAAAGTGAATAGAAATGGCTTTTGTGGTACGTTTTCCACTTTAATAATTAGATGCTTAGAAATCATTAGGTGTTTTCATTGATTTTTAAACATTCAGTTATTGAAGTGGAAAAACCATTTCTATCTATCTATCTATCTATCTATCTATCTATAGATATTTTCTATCTATCTTCTTCTCCTCCTTCTCCTCCTCCTTCTCCTCCCCCTTCTTCTTCGCTTCTTCTTCTTCTTCTTCTTCTTCTTCTTCTTCTTCTTCTTCCCTATCAAGAATTCAGAACGACCTCGAACCCACAAGAGTAAACAAGAGAGACAGAAACAGAAATAAACAAGGAAAATATCTCTTGTATTTGAACACTATGCAAATATTCTTTTAAAAAAAATTTCTTTTAATTTTCCAAAATTTTATTGTTTTCCATACTTACAGTTGAAAAAGTCTCAATGACTGAAGTGGGTACTGAAATGTTCTTTAGAAAATTATTTTACCATTTTCTGCCTTGACTTTTTCTCCATATATAATTATATATATATATATATATATATATATATATATATATATATATATATATATATAAAGACAACAAACGGAAAAATATGACACCTATAATAAATTAAGTTGTTTCACATGAAATATCGCATTGATATTTCAGTCATTTAAAACTCAATTATGTATACCCTTGCATTTAACTTTGACTCTTTTTCTTTCCCAACAATATTGGTATACATAATTCGTACCCACAGACTTTATGAAACTGTGTTGAGTGATTTTAACCAAACTGTGTTGAGGGATTTTCTCGCATGAGTACAAACTGGGTCACTCTGCCGTAGAAGCGGGCCTTTGGTAATTGTTTTATTGATATCAGAACTGTTCAGAAATGGTTGCAAAGCTCTCGTTCAGGAGATGATAACCTTGAAAATAAACCAAGGGATAGGCCAAAATAATAAACCCACCATTGCATCCTAAAAAGTTAGTGGTCACTGTATAGTGGTTTGAGAAGGAGGTTATTCATTATTCATTTTTGCAACAAAGAAAAACGGTAAACAGCGACATCGTATTGCCAGGAAATTGATTGTATGCATGAGAATTTGGAAAAGCAGCAACCCAGACTAGTGAATAGAGATGGCCCAATTTTGCTTCACGACAATGCACGTCCTCACACTCGTCAAGATACGGTCCAAAAGTTGCAAAGAGTGAATTATGAGATTTTGCAACATCTTCCCTACTCCCTTGATATCTCTCCAACTGATCGTCACTTATTTAAGCATTTTGAGCTTTTCCTAAGCAATAAAACATTCTAAAATAGAGAAGAGGCAATTGAAGCATTCGGATAGTTTATCACAGCAAAAGATGAATTTTTTTTTTAAATATGGAATATATGACATAGAGAAACGTTGGATAAACGTCATAAATGAACATGGATCACACTTCTCTAACACTTCCGAAACATTTTATTGTTACCTTTCAAATACGACATTTCATGTGAAACAACGTAAACTAAATACACAGGCGAACAGAAGACACAGAAGTTCACCAATTCTTCATCAGAATCTGTCAGAGGGCGAAACGCAATTTAAGTCATTATCGATAATATTGATTCCACTCTAGAGGCACCGACATGAAACTTGTTCGGAACAAAACGAGACGGGCTCGAGACGAGACCGTTAGTGATATGTAAATAGATATCCTCTTTTTCCATAATAATTCCTTATTTCGAACTCAAGCATTTATCTCTCACATATCGTCTCTGATGAAGGGATATCCATAATATCCCAGAAACAGCTGTAAGACTATATCTCTTTCCTTATAAATGTCCTGAAAACTCCTAATAACCTTGGCTTTGTTATCTGTTTTTGTCTATATATATATATATATATATATATATATATATATAGATAGATAGATAGATAGATAGATAGATAGAGAGAGAGCGAGAGAGAGAGAGAGAGAGAGAGAGAGAGAGAAACAGACAGACAGAGAAGGATTGATACTTACATACCTATATACATATATTATATATATGTATGCTTTTCGCTTCATCACAGTCCGCACTAAAGTGAAGCCAGTCATTTGTTTACAAAACAAATTGTGCTCAATACATGATATAGTACAGACACACACACTCTTCCACAAATTTTAAGCCCTTGCGCCTATACAAGAAACGTTTTATTAACTTGTTTATTAGCCACAAGTACTCAAAGAGCTACAAAAGTATTTGAAGGACGATGAATCGGAGTTTACGAATGCGTGTCGTGCGACAGACGTTATTTACTCTGCGTTCCTTTTTGTGTGTTTGTGCGCATGTGTGTGGGTCAGTGTATGTGTGTGTGTGCCTAGGCATGCATGCATGTACGTATGTATGTATGTGTGTATGTATGTGTATGCATGCATGTACGTATGTATGTGTGTATGTATGTATGTATGTATTATGTATGTACTGTATGTGTATGTATGTGTGTATGTATGTATGTAGTATGTATGTATATGTATGTATGTATGCATGCATGTATGTATGTATTGTCATGTATATGTATGTATGTAGTGTGTATGATGTTATGTATTGTAGTATGTATGTATGATGAATGTGTGTATGTAGGTATGTATGTATGTATGTATGTATGCATGTATGTATGTGTGTGTATGTATGTATGTATGTATGTGGTGTGATGTATGTATGTATGTATGTTGTATTTATGTATGTGTGTGTGGTATGTATGTATGTATGTATTGTATGAATGTGTGTATGTATGTATGTATGTATGTATGTATGTATGTATGTATGTATGTATTTATGTATGTGTGTGTATGTATGTATGTATGTATGTGTATGAATGTGTGATGTATGTATGTATGTAGTATGTATGTATGTGTGTGTATGTATGTATGTATGTATGTATGTATGTATGTATGCATGTATGTATGTATGTATGCATGTATGTATGTATGTATGTATGTATGTATGTATGTATGTATGTATTTGTGTGTTTATGTATGTATGTATGTATGTATGTATGTATGTATGATGTATGCATGTATGTATGTATGCATGTATGTATGTATGTATGTATGTATGTAGCATGTATGTATGCAGTATGTATGTATGTATGTATGTATGTATGTGTGTATGTATGTATATAGGTAGGTGTGGATGTGTGGTAAGTAGTTGCTAAGCAACCACATGGTTCCGGGTTCAGTCCCACTGCGTGCATATGGGCAAGTGTCTTCTTGCTATAGCCTCGGTCCGACCAAGTTGTGAGTGGATTTGGTAGACGGAACTGAAAGAAGCCTATCGTATATGTGTATATATATAATATAAGTGTGGGGGTGGTTTGTCCCCTAGCATGCTTGACAACCGATGCTGTGTTTTACGTCACCGTACTAGCGGTTCGGCAAAAAGAGACGTAGAATAAGTACTGGGGTTACAAAGAATAAGTTCCGGGGTCGATTTGCTCGACTAAAGGCGGTGCTCCAGCATGGCAGGATGTCAAATAACTGAAACAAGCAAAAGAGTAAAGAGCAAAAAGAGTTATATATCTATATATATATATATATATAAATAATTGCACCGTGGAAGGTGTTTGTAAGCCATTTAAGAAACACACAAAAGCGTTCGATTCACTTCAACATTTAAGTTTTAATTGTCAAATAATTTCGCGCCTGAAGGCCGCGACCTGTTCAATGACAAAAATCCGTGCTGCATCTGAGAAGTACCAGTTAGTTCGTCAGTTACTTTCTCAGATACAGCACGGATTTTTGTCAGTGAACAGGTCGCGGTCTTAAGGCGACGAAAATATTTTGACAAATTAAACTTAAATGTTGAAATGAATCGAACGGCTTTTGTGTGTTTCTTAAATGGCTTACCTTCTACGCTGCAATTGTTTTCGTTCTAGCATACGATTTCACATCAAATCACTTGCTATGCGAGTACATCTCCGTAATATATATTATATATATATATATATATATATTTGTGTGTGCTTGTGTTTGTGTCAGTGTCTTCCCCCCACAATTGCTTGACAAGCGGTGTTGGTATGTTTACGTCTCCGTATCATAGCGGTTCGGCAAAAGGGATCGATAAAATAATTACAAGGCTTCGACTAAAATTCTTCAAGTCATACCCCAGCATGGCCGCAGTCTAATGACTATGCCAAGTAAAAGATAAAAGATATATACGTGTGCAAGTTCGTTGGGTTTTCGCGGCGGTCCTTTCTG
>NW_021835403.1:0-25000 GCF_006345805.1 Octopus sinensis | reverse complement strand
GATGATGGCTCAAGTCTGATGTTTTAGTAGAAAATAGTTCCTTGTTATATGATAATAAACTCTTCTTCTTCTTCTTCTTCTTCTTCTTCTTTCTTTTTCTTCTTCTTCTTTTTCGTTTTCTTCCTTTTTCTTTTTCTTCTTTTTTCTTTTTCTTCTTTTTCTTTTTCTTCTTTTTCTTCTTCTTCTTCTTCTTCTTCTTCTTATTATTATTATTATTATTGTAAGGCCTCATGTCCTTCGTGGTCAGAGTATTTCTGCATGTATAAGGTTTCTTGGTTGGTGTCCTTCTTGTGTCTGGAGGTCTGCATTACCCACGTATTCACAATTTTTGTATGGAAAAAAAAGTTTGGAAAAAAAAGTTTGGAAAAAAAAGTCCTAACTCATTTTTGGTATAATCACTTAGTGAGAGAGCGGTTTAAACACTGATGCTTTAAGTAAGAATTAATTTTTAGATTATAATATTGTCTTTCTTTCTCTGCAGATTAGTTTATACCGTAGCGGTTAAATCCGTCTTGATTTTTCCCCTTTTGAAATGAACCTAGATCAGAGACCTATCAGATATTGCATGCTTCATGAATTCAAAAAGAGCCCTGCAGCAATGAAAGCAGCAAGAAATATTCGTTCTGTCTATGGAAATGAAGATTTTAGTGTCCGGACATGCCAATGGTGGTTTAACCACCTTCACTTGAGAAATGAGTGTCTCACATATTTCCCTCAATCTAGAAGACCAAGTCTATCATTACTCAGTTTCTGAAAACAATAGTCGACGAAAATTCAATACAAGCTGTAAGAGAATTAACAATACAGTTCAATTAAAGTCATACTTGATCATAAAAGAAATTCGTGACGAAGTAAAAGTGCCTAAACTCCTTAATAAAGTATCGTAGAAGTGTACATTCTTTATACAAGCAATATTGTATTTTATTCCATCCTCTTTTACTCACCATATAAAGTCTGCTAGGGAGGTAGAATGCCTCTTATCAATTCTGTTGAAACTGTAAACATGGTTGCCACATGGAGTTTTTAACAAATCCGCAGATACCCCTATATACACATATGTGTTTCCTCTTGTACTCACTGTGTATTTGTATGTTATGTTACGACGCATACAGTGGTTTTATAACGGACATATTCTTTCGTCCCTGAATGTACAACTGTCCTGTAGTACTCTATTTACTTTTTGCGTAATTCTTTTTTCTTCCATGCGTAGTATGTCTTCCCTCATTTTTTTCTTTTATTATGTGGTCCTAATTGGCTTTCGTTAAGTTCATTGCTTGTTGTAATGAGTATTATTAGTGTTCGAATTTTCACCATATTCACTGCCGGCGCTATTTTCTCCATATTTGCTTATACTATCAATTTTTATTATTGGAAAGTGCTTAACTTGTTTCTTCTTTATTATCAGAGTCCTTAGTAGATAAATTATCCTTTATTGTTCCTTTTCTAACTGTGCTATTTATCTTCTTGTTTAATTTCTTATAATTAATTTTATGTATATAGTATTCATGGTTGGTGGAATATACATATGATAGCTTCACTGTGTGCCTGTTGAAAATCTAGTGGTATCTATTGAATTTTGGAAAACATTTATCCAATGCTGTTAAGAGTTCCTTAGCAATCTTAGATGATATCTGTAATTTGTAGATAGGATTGTACCACAGAACATACCATGTGCTATATTTTTTGTTCGGTTTATCGTTGTTAATGTGCGTTGTGGAAGGGTCTCTATGTAATGGGTTTTATTTAAACCTTATATTTTGGTGTTCCTTATTCTCAGTTCTTAATTTATTTTTAGTGTTCTTATTTCTTATTTGTAGTTTATTCCGACCGTCTTCCTCGATACGGTATTTACAATTGTGTGTCTTTGTGTGGTGTTCGGTTCGCTTAGGACCATAGCTATTAGAATTAACTATATTATTCTCGTACATATATCTGATTTTTTTCCCGTATATCCGGCCGTAGCTAATGTAGCATTATAATACGGTACGTTAAAATACGGTGCGTTAAAAAACTGTTTCATTCGCTAAAATCTTGATATTCTGAGATATGTTTTGATTAGTCATTTTGTTACAGAAGGTGGCTGTTGAGACTGTACATTAATGTACCTCAAGTTCTCACTTAGCTTGCGGAACGTCTCAATTAATACTGTGTTGAAACTAAAAGTTTAGAAAAATTTACCTTACGGTAATTATTTTCAATAGTAATAGATAATCCAAACTTTCTGAAGAATTTGAAAAAGTAGTTTTCTATTTCACTCCATTTCTACTTTGCTCCATCGGTCTAGTATAAAGAGAACGTCGTCCCTATATAGACCACCCCCCATACTAGGAAACCAAAATTGATTTGAGATAGGATGTATACTCCAACTAGATCAGTGACTTGTGCAGAGTCACTAGATCCCATTGCTCTAGCGAAAAAATCTCCCCTATCTGATCTATTCCAAAGTCACCCATCGAAATCTACTATATTCCCTCACGCGGCTTATATAATTTCTATCTTTGATCTAGATCGAAATTCCATTTACCATTAATTACGTCTTTATTTAAAAGAATGGGATAAATAGTTGAGTAATAGCTAGCTATATCTAGTTGTATAAATTTACTACTTTTGTTTATCTCTAGTTCTTTAATGCACCAGATTGCATCCACAGTGATAGGCTAATTTTAGACTTAAGAATTGGTATTACGTTATCGCTAGTAGTTTTGCTAATCCTACCTATATCCAGTATGGATGGGCATATCAGTCTAACTTTGCGATTATATGTGTGTTTGTGTGTGTGTGTGTGTGTGTGTGTGTGTGTGAGGGAGAGAGATAGAAAGGGGAGAAAGAGAGGGCAGAGGGAGGTAGAAAGAGATAGTTATAAATAGGCAGATGGAGATAGATACATATATGTATATATATGCATACACGCGCACACACATACACACACACACATAAAGCAGTGAGGAAAGGCAAACGATAAGGCAAGATATGACAAGAACATTTAGTTTCTTCACTACTTTAACCTACTCCTCCTACTGACTCAAAAGGAAGCTATCTTAATCCGTTTTGAACAAAACATTCACATAACCTCGACTTCAAATGTTGCTCAAATTGCAATTTTGGTGGCACACCTCTTTGAGCACTCAGAACGCATACTTATTAGTTTGAGTCATCCAGACGGATCTCCTCATATCCTTTATATATACATACATACATACATACATACATACATACATACATACATACATACATGCATACATGCATGCATATATACATACATACATGCATACATACATACATACATACATACATACATACATACATACATACATATATACATACATGCATACATACGTGTGCGTGCGTGTGTATAGTTCAACAAAAACAGTTAGATATAGCTGAGCTTGCGTTTTTATCAATCACCAAAAGAAAAAGACTCAAGTCAAAGTATTCACGGGTGATCTTATAAACCAATAAATAAATATTACGGGGAAGCGTCAGATATCATTGAAAAGCTTTTGCAAATTGCTAAGGACTGAAATTTAGTTGAAACTATTTCCCACATGGAAAATTGGGCTGATTCTTCTGGACGGGTGATTTTTTTCACTCTAGCAACCTGAAGGAGGAAACCATCACATTGTTTTCATGCACTTGTAGTTGTTTTTCAAAGGACAAAGGAAAAGAAGAAAGAATAATAAAAAAAAAATAAGGAAAATACGCGCATTAGAACAAAAAAGGCAATTTGTAAGTTAAACACACGTGCTGAATTAAGAGTTATCGGTGTGTGTGTGTGTGTGTGCGCGTGTGTATACAGAGAGAAGGTGAGGAGCAAGATTTCATGGTTCCGTAGTCGATATAATATGCTGTGTTCACTGAGTGCATTGATCCGAGAGACGAGCAGAACAGAAACAAACACCACCGCTTGAAGATTCGCCCAATTTGTCGAATTGGTGAGAAAACAATTTTCGAAAGCTATTACACCGAATGAAATAATGATAATAATAATAAAGAAAGAAAGAAAGAAAGAAAGAAAATGCATGATAATCGACATAGCTTGCTCCGGTGATAACAGGATCCACGTGAAAGAAGTAGAATAAATAAACAGCTATGACGATTTGAAGTGGGGAAATACGAAGGTTGTGGTCAATGAGGAGAGTAGACGTGATACCAATAGTAATTGGGTCACTTGGAAGTATCAGCACTCAACTACCAGCGTGGCTGAAACAGATTGATACAAATATGAAGGTAGAACACCTACAGAAATCAGCATTGCTTAGAACTGCAAGAATTCTTGAAGTATAACTAGTAAACAAGTGTCACCTTAGTCTGCTGGCTGTGGACAGCTGACACTTTCCATCATACCAAGCAACATAAACTGTGAGTTTTCATCACGAAATACTACTACTACTACTACTACTACTACTACTACTAATAATAATAATAATAATAATAATAATAATAATAATAATAATAATAATGATGATAATAATAATATTAATAATCCTTTCTACTATAAGGTCCGTAATTTTTGTGAGTGTGTTAGTCGATTAGTGACCTTAGTACAGAACTGGTACTTATTTTATCGAACCTTAAAGGATGAAAAGTAAAGACGACCTCGGCGGAATTTGAAATCAGAACGTGAACATAGACGAAATACGCGAAGCATTTCGCCCGGTATGCTAACGATTCTGCCAGCTCACCGCCTTGATAACAACAATATCAGCAACAGCAAAAACAACAACAACAACAATAATAATAATAATGGTGGTGGTGGTGGTGGTGGTGATGATGATGATGATAGTACATGAGGATAATGATGATGATAATGATTTCAGTATTAGGCATAATCCCAGCAGTCTTTTTTTAGAGAATGGGGAAAGTCGGCTACATCAACTCCGGAGTTCAACTGGTATTTATTCCATCGATCATTGTCGAATTCCACGGAATTTGAACTGATAAAGTACAGTCGGACAAAATGTCACCAAACATTTTGTTCGGCGTGGTATGGATTCTGCCATCTGGTCGTCTTAATAATTATAATATTTTCTATGATGTGTACAAGACCTGAAATTTTAGGGGATAAGGATAGTCAGTTATATAGACTACAAGGCTTATCTGGTATTTAGTATATTGACCCCGAAGGATGAAAAGTACAGTCTACCTAGGCAGCATTTGAACTCAGAAAGTAAAACCTGAAGATGACCTGTTCTATCTGAAAATCGGCATTTTGGTTGGCGTGCGAACGATTCTGCAAGGAACAGTGGACCATATACGTAAGACCCCAAACATATACAGTAAGACATAGGTATTTATACACATGTACTTGGGCTCATACACGTAATATCTCTGCACTGTGTGCATTAAATGTTATGTGTGCATGTTGCATGTGTGTGTATATATGTGTGTGCGCGTGTATGTACGTGAGTGTGTATGTGTATGTTTGTGAATCCTTATATTTGTATTTGTATTTGTGCGTCCCTCTAAAAGACAACCCTGCTGTCTTTATTCCATCCCCGTAACTCATCGGTTTGGTAAAAAAAAAAGGGATACAAAATATGTACCGGATTTAAAGATTCATACTGAAGTCGATTTATTCGGCTAGACACATCCCCATACGTATGCGCACGCGCGCACACACACACACACTCACACACATACATACACACACATATCCATCCATACATGCATTCATACATACGAGCATGTCTAGATATGCTACTACATGCATGTGAATACATACATACACGCACACATACATACATACATACATACATACGTACATACATACATACATAGGTACGTACTCTTTTACTTGTTTCAGTCATTTGTGTGTGACCATGCTGGAGCACCGCCTTTAGTCGAGCAAATCGACCCCAGGGCTTATTCTTTGTAAGCCTAGTACATATTCTATCGGTCTCTTTTGCCAAACCATAAACACAACAGCATCGGTTGTCAAGCGATGCTGGGGGGACAAACACAGACATACAAACACACACATACACATATATATATATATACATATATACGACGGGCATCTTTCAGTTTCCGTCTACGAAATCCACTCACAAGGCTTTGGTCGGCCCGAGGCTATAGTAGAAAACATTTGCCCAAGGTTCCACTTAGTGGGACTGAACCCGCAACCATATGATTGGTAAGCAAGAAACTTACCACACAGCCATATACATATAAGTATATATGCACATAAATATATGTATGCATACCCACATATAAATATATGTCCGTGGGCTCTGTGCCACTACCTATTAACTACTTATATTCAAGCATAAAATATACGGCTGTGTTATGGCTTGTACTGATATTACTTCGGTTAAACGTAACCCCCTCAGTTGAACTTGACTGAGAAGTAACAAGAGAGGATCGGTCGGTGATGAACACAACGTTTCACACGTATAAACCTACCCACCCAGTAAATGGGTGGGTAGGTTTATATTTGTATACGTATGTGCCGATGGAAGAAAGGGAGAGTGATGGGATGTCCTACTGGGTGTTTTGGGATGTTTTCTGCATCAATGAGTACTATTGACCTAAACGCTAGAATCCATCGGCCATTACATTGTGTCTATTTAAAAGGTATCTAAGAGCACTTAGTCGTTTGTCTAAATATGTGTGTATATATATATATACATATATATATATATATATATATATATATATTATATATATATATATGAATGTACGTGTACATGTATGTATGTATGTTCATATACATACACATTTGTGTATGTGTATATATATATATGTATATAAAGTTGTGTGTATATATATGTATACACAAATATATATACGAATATATATACACATACACAAATGTGTATGTATATGAACATACATACATACATGCACACATACATTCATAAATACATATATATATATATATATATACACACTCAAATATATATACAAATATATATACACATACACAAATGTGTATATATGAACATACATACATGGACACATACATTCATTCATACATACATACATACATACATACATACATACATACATATATATATATATATATAAAGAGTTATTCAAAAAGAAAGAACAGGTTTCAAATTTACTTTTAAAACAGACAAACACATTCTACATATTTCTTAATAAGGGAGGTTTTAAGGTTTATAGCTGAACACGATCAATTGAATTAAGTCTTAAATAAAATAATAATTTAATTTTGTTTTAATGTTTTATTTTGTTCATTTTATTTAAAGCATAATTTTCTTTTGTGTAATCCCTTAGAAAATGGCGACGCCACAAGAAAAGTCTTTTCATGTGCTGCAGTTTGAGAAATGTGAATCGATTGTGCAAAGTGCAACGTGAATTTTGACGCCAATTCAATAAAAATCCACCTCGTCACAAGCAAATTTACGAATGGCATAAAAATTACTTAGAAAAAGGTTGCATTTGTAAAAGCAAAAGCACCGGTGCTCATGATGCTCATGTTGAGTGCATACGACCTTAAAATAAACTTTAAACTTTCCCCTATCAAGAAATATGTAGAATGTGTTTGTGTCTCTTATACCGTTTGTTTTTAAAATAAATTTAAAATCTGCTCTTTCTTTTTCAATAGCCCTGCATACACACCTACGCACATATGTACCCAACACACGATTCTGTATCTGTATATGTATCTGTGTGTATTTATATAGGCGAATATGTTCGTGTGTTTGTTTGTAAGTTTGGGGGGGGGGTAGGAGTGGCTGTGTGGTAAGTAGCTTGCTTCCGAACCAGATGGTTCCGGGGTCAGTCCCACTGCGTGGCACCTTGGGCACGTGTCTTCTACTATAGCCTCAGGCTGACCAAAGCCTTGCGAATCGATTTGGTAGACGGAATCTGAAAGAAGCCCGTCGTATATATGTATATGTATATATATATATATGTATATGTATATATATATATATATATATATATATATATATATATATATATATATATATATGTATATGTGTGTGTATGTGTTTGTGTGTGTGTTTGTCCCCCCCCCCAACATTGCTTGACAACCGATGCTGGATGTGTTTACGTTCGGCAAAAACGACCAATAGAATAAGTACTAGACTTACAAAGAATAAATCCTGGGGTCGATTTGCTCGACTAAAGGCGGTGCTCCATCATGGCCACAGTCAAATGACTGAAACAAGTAAAAGTGTAAACGAGTGTAGTTAATTTAATCGACCAAAACCGACAAGGTGATTATCCCAGCAGGGCCGCAAGGAAAATAATAAATGCATTTAGATTACATAATGGGGAAGCACTCCGTCGGTTACGACGACGAGGGTTCCGGTTGATCCGAATCAACGGAACAGCCTGCTCGTGAAATTAACGTGTAAGTGGCTGAGCACTCCACAGATAACGTGCACCCTTAACGTAGTTCTCGGGGATATTCAGCGTGACACAGAGAGTGACAAGGCCGGCCCTTTGAAATACAGGTATAACGGAAACAGGAGGTAAGAGTGAGAGAAAGTTGTGGTGAAAGAGTACAGCAGGGATCACCACCATCCCTTGCCGGAGCCTCGTGGAGCTTTTAGGTGTTTTCGCTCAATAAACACTCACAACGCCCGGTCTGGGAATCGAAACCGCGATCCTATGATCGCGAGTCCGCTGCCCTAACAACTGGGCCATTGCGCCTCCACAGATTACATAATACCTAGTGTGGGCTAAAAACGAATACGAACAAAACAAGTGAAACTATTTTCTAATTTCAAAGTAGCCAAAAACTACAAAAGAAGACCTGTAATAACAGAACGCTATGAAGCAAATGGAAAATCAAGAGAAATCTTGAAGAAGCTAATGTTGTAAGCTAAAATTGTGGCTACGGAACGCTCTGATAAGTCGATATCAAGAAAGCCTTTGCATAGCCAATACTTGGAGAACAGAATGGAAATCGATAAAGAAAAAAGTCCTCTGATTTGGTTAGAAGCGTGGGCTCAAAGCAGAGATTGGTGGATTATAGTAGAAAAGACTTGCCTTAATCAGAAACTAAAAATTTAAAAAGAAAAAAAACCCGAGCTGGCAGAATCGTTACAGTATCAGAGAAAATGTACTTTATATTTTTCTGGCTCATCACGTTCTAAGTTCATATCCTGCTGAGGTAACTTTAGCCACTCATCATTTCATCATTTATAAAATAAAGTACCAGTCAAGAACTAGGGCAGTTGGTATCGATTAACCACCTCCCTTCAAAATTCTTAGCCTTCTCTCTAAATTAAGAGCCATTTAATTTTAATTCTTTTTAATGATTTACTATAAAGTCTAATTGTTATATTCTAAACACATGTCTCTACCATTATTGCTACTAGACATCATAATGTCTCTATACGTTATTTCCATAATACGAAATATTAGTAGATGTCATTACAACCGCGTATTTTACCATTCCTGAAACTCAGCTGCAATGCTTTTCCAGACTGTTCCAATCATCCAGAAACCTGGTTCCGAGCAATTAAACTATAAGTAGCACCTACCGAGTTCACAATGTCCCTTCTTGTCAGTAACAGAAAAAGAACATCAAATACAACCACTATTACTCTAAACAAATAAACATACCACACACATGCAGAAAACAAACAGGCTTGGATTCTCGTAACACACCTCCTTACATCTACTGAAAACTTAAAAGACGTTTTCAAGAAACTAAACCGATTAATGAGAACAGAAGCAATCACCCCCACATTTAGCTAACACAAACAAGCAATATTAAGTATATAAACAATGTATTCGATCTATTGTGGAGTATTTCAGCTTCGCCAGGTCTTCAGAACAAACTACAAACAGCATAAAGCAGTGTACTTCGCATTATCACAAATTACACTCATAGACCACCTACATAACTAAACACAATTATTTAAAATGGCGTAGAAGACCACCTAGATATGTGTATAAGACAAAGTTTGTTGCAGTTGTCATAAACACTCCTCATAATTCCTATCGCTACATACTCAGGCAATTCCAAATTTGCAAATATATATCTTAGAACAGGCATGGCGTAGTGGTTATGAAGTTTGTTTCCCAACCACATGGTTGAGAGTTAAGTCCCACTTAACCCTGAACCGCCTTGGGGAAGTTTCCTCTACTATTCCCCTCCCCCGGCTCAACCAGCACTTTCTGAGTGAACTTAGATGGAAAGTGTATGGAAACCCTTTGTTTGTGCGTATATATATATATATATATATATACAAGAATGAGGGTGAAAAATTAGATATTAATTTAATAATACCCTTATTTTAACACCAAGCGACCTAGCACAATAAACCAGGGAGACAATACGTATTTATCCGTAAATATAAGAGAGTTATCCGTAAATATAACTAGAGTTAACCTATTTAACGTTAACTCTCTTATATTTACGGATATATATATACATATATAGTTACTCCAAGCATGAACAAAGAGAAAACACAATGCGAGGACGTGGAACAAGTATAGTGTTATTGGACGCTCAGGAAAGGAAAGAAGGAGGATTTAACATTTCGAGCGGAGCTCTTCGTCAGAAACATAGAAAAAGGAAAGGTCCAAGGAAGGGAGGACGGAGAAAGAAAATTGCCAACGATACACACGCCGCCACATATTGAACTGAAATATATATATTATAAATATATATATTATATAGTATATATATATATTATATATATATATATATATATATATATATATTGACCGCGTGTTTATCGTTGGCGATTTTTCCCTCTGTCTTCCTTCCTTGGATCTTTCCTTTCCTATGTTTCTGACGAAGAGCTCTGCTCGAAACGTTAAATCCTCCTTCTTTCTTTCCTATACTTGTTCCACGTCCTAGCATTGTTGGTTTTCTCTTTATGTTTCAGGTTTGGATTAACTTTATATGTTTATGTATATATATATATATATATATATATATATATATATATATATTATATATATATACAACTAATGTAGGATAAAATTTTTTTCGAAAAATATTTTATCAATGTCCAGCATATCAAAAAATACATTTAAAGGTTAAATTTATAAATAACTTACAAAATAAGGGCAAAAAGAAAATTTCTAATGCCAAATATGCTGAAAAAAATGACAAAATTGTCAATAACCATTATAATTTATGTGTCTCGAAACAAGCCGATAGAAATTTCTAAAACATCCGTTATTACCGTATTGGTCCCAATTTCGGGGTTAATTCATAAGAATTTTCCTCTCCTCAGCGATAAATACGTTAGACATAAATGAAATACTTACTCATACCCATGGAAAAAGCAAGCACTAAGTCCTGTAAGTTATATATAATTATATATATATATATAATCCCCTTACAAAGAATAGAACCCACGACTTTACAGTGTCAAAGACCTTGTCCCTTTCGAATCGAATGTATTGAACCTTATTTTCACGATTAAGTTCAGCAAGTCTTCTTGCTCTAACCAGTTTCAATCTAAACTAGCAAAAGAAATATGTCTATTTAAAAACTCTAACAAAAGTTTATATTTTCGCACAAGACTAACAATCTATACGAAATAGATATAGGTATCCTTGATAAATATTGACAAATAGCATTACGGATAAATACAAGAAATCTTATATAAACATTTACAACTCAATTAACATGGAGGCCCAAATCCTCGCAAATAGGTTTGATATGGATAAAAGAACAACGTTTGTCCAAGAGAGAGTCATTCTTTTTACTGAAGGATCATAAACCTGACTTTCATAATAGACCAAAATGCAGACTAATTAACGCAGCTAAGACTGAACTAAGTCTAGGAACTAAAAAGAATTTGAAAAACATTAATAATAAAATTATGGTATCATCAGATTTTTTTGCTGTGGACTAACACAGTTTCGGTGATATCTTGGTTCAAATCCGCCGACGATAAAAATAAAGCGAAATCCACACAGTTTGATATTGCGGATTTTTACTCACGATATCTGAGTCACTGTTATGTAATGCATTAGAATTTGTATGTTCGTTTGTAACCTTAGATGAGCATGAAATGCAACTCCATTATCCACGCACGTAAGATACTGCTATTTAATGACAAGTCTATTTGGACTAAAAAAAAGATAACCACATGAATTATTCGCCGTTCCAATGGATTTTTATGATAGCGCAGATATACGTGATTTGGTTGGTTTATACATATTAAACCATCTAAATTCGAAATTTCCCAATTGTAGCATACTCTCTTTACTCTTTACTCTTTACTTGTTTCAGTCATTTGACTGTGGCCATGCTGGAGCACCACCTTTTAGTCGAGCACATCGACCCCAGGACTTATTCTTTGTAAGCCTAGTACTTATTCTATCGGGCTCTTTTGCCGAACCGCTAAGTTACGGGACATAAACACACCAGCATCGGTTGTCAAGCGATGTTGGGGAGACAAACACAGATACACAAATATATATACACACATGCATATATACATACATATATACGACGGGCTTCTTTCGGTTTCCGTCTACCAAATCCACTCACAAGGCTTTGGTCGGCCCGAGGCTATAGTAGAAGGCACCTGCCCAAGGTGCCACTCAGTGGGACTGAACTCGGGACCATGTGATTGGTAAGCATCGGTATATACGGGGAATTAGCTTTAGCTGCCCTCGCTATGGATTCCTTCAGAAAGCAGCTTGTGTGTCATCATAGCATGTTATATTGAATGATGCAGTCCGAGATAGATTATATGTGAACATGTCGGGGTGGTCATAGATGGAAACCTATTTCTTTACTACCCACATGGGGCTAAACACAGAGGGGACAAACAAGGACAGACAAACCGATTAAGTCGATTATATCAACCCCAGTGCGTAACTGGTACTTATTTAATCAACCCCGAAAGGATAAAAGGCAATGTCGACCTCGGCGGAATTTGAACTCAGAACGTAGCGGCAGACGAAATACCGCTAAATATTTTGCCCAGCATGCTAACGATTCGGCCAATTTGCCACATTTATAGATGGAAACCGTTTCATGAATTAATCAGATTCGCCAGCGGCATCTCTCCCTCAAACGCACACACACCCTTCCGTTTTCGTTTTCGTTTTCGTGGGTCTTTGCTGAGAGGGAAAACTCGGTACAAGTAATGAGTGAAATGTCTTTAACTCTAAATCTGATCGATGAGGGAGGAATCACAAGGAGCGAACCAAGATCTACTACTACCACCGCCACCACCACCACCACCACCATCACCACCACCACCACCACTACTACTACTGCTGCTGCCGCTACTACTACTACTACTACCACCGCCACCATCACCACCACCACCACTACTACTACTACTACCACCACTACCACTACTACTACTACTACTACCACCACCACCACCATCACCACCACCACCACTACTACTACTACCACCACTACCACTACTACTACTACTACCCCACCACCACCACCACCACCACCACCACCATCTACTACTACTACTGCTGCTGCTGCCACCACTACCACTACTACTACTACTACTACTACTACCACCATGACCTCCACCACTACTACTACTGCTGCTGCCGCTACTACTACTACTACTACCACCGCCACCATCACCACCACCACCACTACTACTACTACTACTGCCACCACCACCACCACCACTACTAGTACTGCCACCACTACCACTACTACTACTACTACTACTACCACCATGACCTCCACCACTACTACTACTGCTGCCGCCGCTACTACTACTACTACTACCACCACCACACCACCACTACTACTACTACTACTACTACTACCACCACCATCACCACCACCACTACTACTACTGCTACTACTACAACTACTGCTACTACTACAACTACTGCTACTACTACAACTACTACTACTACTACAACTACTACTACTATCACCACCACCACCACTACTACTACTACTACTACTACTACTACTACCACCACCATCACCACCACCACTACTACTACTGCTACTACTACAACTACTGCTACTACTACAACTACTACTACTATCACCACCACCACCACTACTACTACTACTACTACTACCACATCCACTACTACTACTACTGCTGCTGCTGCTGCCACTACTACAACTACTATTACCACCACCACCACCACTACCACTACTACTACTACTACTACTACTACTAGTAGTAGTATTACTGCTGCTGCTGCTATCCATTAACATGCAGGGTCACTTATTTGTTGCGGAAATAGTCAAAAAAACAATACCAAAAAAGGACATACTCGATAAGGCAATTCTTAAAAGATAAGATCAAGTTTGATCTACTCCTGAAAATAAGTCTGCTTGATTCTGAGCATTTGGATAATATAGATCCACTTGATCTGACCCGGGGACTAACCGCCAACCCCACTACCACCGCCACCACTGCCTCCTTCAGCGCCAACACCCATCACTACCACCGTCACCACTACTGCTTAGCAGCGACAAGCAGCAGCAATCTTCAAGCCGTGAACATCCTTAAAGTGTCCATCCAACCATCTACAACCTGCCCTAACAACAGCTCTATAATAATAAAATGTTATTGTATGTTATCTGTGGCTAGTTGTTGTTGGAGACGGGGTTGGTTGGTTGGGAGACGGTGGAAGAAGAGGGCAAAGGGAAGAGGAGAAAGGATGAAGTATAGGGCGGAATGGTACACACACACACACACGTGGGCTCGGGGACAGGCACACACACTTGTACATCTGAATGTCCGTTTGTATGCATGTATGTGTATATAACTTGTTGAACTGTTCAGTGTGAAGTAAAGATGGCGTGACAGAGAGGTTACACTTTCTTACACATTCCCGTCCTTAATTCTTTTCTTCTTTTACTTTATACTTTTGTATATACATGTGTGTTTGTGTGTGTGTGTGTGTGTGTGTGTGTGTGTGTGTGTGTTCGTTTATGTATGTGTGTAAAACGTATGCCACATACACACACATATATACATATACAATTGCTAATCCGTTACGTTCCGACTTCGTCAAGTTTACAGTTTATGTTTTCTGTCTCTCTCTTCAATGTCGTTAATGACCTTACGACCCACTGTCTTTTTTATTGTTGTTGTTGTTGTTGGTGGTGGTGGTGGTGTTGTTGATGTTATTCTGTTGATATTCCTCCTATTGTGCTTTTTTATTATTGTCGCTGTTGTTGATCACCATGGAAGTGGATGTCACAACGGTTAAACTACCGAACTGAATGACTTGTGGTATTTAAGATAACTTGAACCTTTTTATGTGTTTCAGTCATTTTGATTGTGGCCATGCTGGAGCACGGCCTTGAAGGGATTTTTAGTCGAAGAAATTGACCCCAGGGCTTCTTTTAAAGCTTACTATCTATTCTAGTGATCTCTTTTGTCAAACTGCTACGTGGCGGAGACATAAACACACCAACACCGGTTGTCAAGCGGTGATGGGGCACGCACCATATCATATATATATATATATATATATATATATATATATATATATATATATAAAGTTAATCCAAACATGAAAGCACAAAAAAACACAACAACGCGAGGACGTGGAACAAATATAGTATTATTGGACGCTCAGGAAAGGAGGAAAGAAGGACGGTTAAACGTTTCGAGCGGAGCTCTTCGTCAGAAACGTAGGAGAAGGAAAGATCCAGAGAAGAGAAGACAGAGGGAAAAAAATCGCCAACGGTACATACGCGGTCACATTTATATATATATATATATAGAGAGAGAGAGAGAGAAGCATCTTCACTCGATGGGAAAGGTTCCGAAATATGGAGCATAGTTTCCGCATGCTTTCAGTGACAGCAACAAAAATCAATGAGCCGCAATCTTCGCTGGTTTGCTTGCTCATCACCGCTAATAGGCTGCATGGTTTTTTCATCTGCTGGCACGACAACCGATGCTGGCGTGTTACGTCCCCGTAACTTAGCGGTTCGGTAAAAGGGAACAATAGAATAAGTACTAGGCTTACAAAGAATAAGGACTCGACTAGAGGCGGTGCTTCAGCATGGCCACAGTCAAATGACTGAAACAAGTAAAGAGAACAGAACTGGCACAGATGGAAACAAAACGTTTTGAGGTAGTTAACCTTTTAGCATTTAAACCGCTCATATCCGTGCCATTTATCAAGCCACCGGGTCTTACCCTCCCAAGTCTCTTCACTACAGTAAATGACAATCGTTCACCGAAACGTTCGTAACATTGATTTCACTTCTCTTTTCTTGAATTAAAATCGTTGTTATTTACTGTGTGAGGATTCTTACGTACCGATTTGATATATATGCCTTAGATTACTCCTTTAATAATTGACGTATGTATAACTAGCCATCCTTTAGTTAATCAAAAACTAACTTTTTAAAATGCTTTCCAAATACTGTCCAAACGCATGCAGGTTCCAGGGTTCCGGCATGATGTGGCGCAGAGTTGATTGCCTGGATTTTAACTGTCTCTTCTGTGTATGTGTGTGTGTATGTGTACGCGTGCGTGTGTGTGCGTACGTGTGTACTTACAACTTTAAAACATTTCATCTCGGAGTCAACAAAGCTTGTAGAATCATTGAACAATGTTCACTGGTGGCGCGTATGTGTTCATGCTGCGCGTGTGCGCGTATATATGTTCAGGTATGCATACGCATGTGAACACATGCACGCACAAATACATATACATATATATGCATACATGTGAAGGCGCGTGGCTTAGTGGTTAGGGGCATTCGGCTCATAATCGTAAGGCCGTGAGTTCAATTCCCGGCGACGCGTTGTGTCCTTGAGCAAGACACTTTATTTCACTTTGCTCCAGTCCACTCAGCTGGCAAAAAGAAAAAATGATTAGGCGCAGGAGTGGCTGTGTAAGTAGCTTGCTAACCAACCACATGGTTCCGGGTTCAGTCCCACTGCGTGGCATCTTGGGCAAGTGTCTTCTGCTATAGCCCCGGGCCGACCAATGCCTTGTGAGTTGATTTGGTAGACGGAAACTGAAAGAAGCCTGTCGTGTATATGTATATATATATATATGTATGTATGTGTGTGGTATGTGTTTGTGTGTCTGTGTTTGTCCCCCTAGCATTGCTTAACAACTGATGCTGGTGTGTTTACGTCCCCGTAACTTAGCGGTTCGGCAAAAGAGACCGATGGAATAAGTACTGGGCTTACAAAGAATAAATCCCAGGGTCGATTTGCTCGACTAAAGGCGGTGCTCCAGCATGGCCGCAGTCAAATGGCTGAAACAAGTAAAAGATTAAAAGAGTAAAGAGTGTCTGCATTTCAAAGGGCCAGCCTTGTCACACTCTGTGTCATTCTGAATCTCTCTCCTGAGAACTACGTTAATGGTACACGTGTTTGTGGAGTGCTCAACCACTTGCTCGTTAACTTCCCGAGCAAGCTGTTCCGTTGATCGCATCAGCTGGGACCCTCGTCGTCGCAACCGACGGAGTGCTCCTACATACGTGTATTCATATATGCTCACACGCAAACGTACATACGTAAGCATATACACACACAATAACACTAACACACACACACGCACGCGCACACACACCTTGCCTCTAATTCACTGTGCTACACTGCTCTCATATTACACCACCTCCAATAAAAGACCTTCTTCTGTCTGTTTTCTCACTAATCAAAAAGCCACCTCTTTTCTCCCACTGTCGCTTTATCCACCACCTCAACCACCACCACATCATTATCTCAGCTAATATAATAACAGCGACCACAGTGTCCAGCCAGTCTTGCCTAATTTAGCAAAGGGGCGAACGGGCAAACCGTTTTTGGAGAATTCAGCTTTTGTCATTTGATAGTGTTTGATTTTTCTGGTTTCTTGTCTTAAAAGATTTTGGAGAAAATGAAGGAGAAAACCGAAAGTAAACAGAACTATTTCGGTAACTTGAACATCAATGTAAACATTGGTTTCAAGTTTTAGCACAAGACCAGTAATTTCGGGTGAAGGGTTAAGTCGTTTTCATTCCCGAAAGGATGAAAGGCAAAGTGAACTTCGCAGGAATTTGAACTCAGAACGTAAAGACGGATAAAGTGCCGCTAAGCCTCGCTGTACTCTTTCACCACAACTTTCTCTCACCCTTTCTTCATACTTCTGCCATAAAGCAGAGGAACCATGGTGTAACTCACTATGGTGTGGTAAACTTTCAGACCCTAATCTAGATTGCGAATCCTCTGTACCCCAGGATGGTTCATCTCTCCACCCGTTAAAAGACACCGTTTACTGAATGAGGATAACAACGTAGCTTTCGCGCCCGTGCAGCCGCCAGTCTATCGTGTGTGGTGCGTGGATCTTCAAGTTGCAACACGCATTCTTATTAGCTTAGAATAGGCTCGAATTAGAGATTGTTCTTTGTTGCTAATGGCGTGAGTCCTGATTGGAAGAAGACAAAGAAGGACAACAACAACAGCAACAGCGGTAACAGCAATGGAAACAACAACTACTACTACGACCACCACCACCACCACCACAAAGGCAGCAGCGTGGGCGAACACAAACACAGTGAGGTACAAGAACGGTACAAAAAGTCGGGTTTAAGGGCAGCGGCAATACGAAAAGGAACGGTGCTGAGGGAAGGGTCATAGTGCCACTAATAACAATAACACACACACACACACACACACGAACGCACACACGCACAAACACACACACACACACACATATAAAAACACAGACGCATGCGCATATAAGAATAAACATCATAAAAGAACAAAATGGAATAAGCAGAGCAAGAGCATACGCGAAGACGGAAAGTGTCGCTGAAGAGGTCACAGATGTGTGACGCAACATTTCCAGAAAATGGACATGAGTAATAAGCGAGTGAAGAACGAATATATAGTGCATGTGTTTATTATTTTTTTTTCATCTAGTTTCAGCTCACGAGCTGTGGCCATGCTGGGGCACCACCATTTGGTAAAAAAAAATGACCATCCCGAAATACAGCAAAAATAATATGCTTTTACAAGAAAGATTTTGCAGATATAGTGATGTCATCAAGACTTGAACTCGGAAATAAGGTAAAAGTAAAAATAAGTATTCTAAGGGAGGGCATTGAGACATTCATATTATTATCTTTGTCTCCAATATATAACACCCGCTTCTAGGTGCATTCCTACTTAACAGACTAACGTGCGTGTATGTGTGCGTGTGTTTGTGTGTGTCTTTCTGTGTGTGTATGTGTGTGAAAGTGTGTGAAAGTGTGTGTGTGTAAGGATGTGTGTGAAAGTGTGTGTGTATAAATGTATGGTTGTTTACTAATCTGTGTAATGAAGGTGATGAATGAATATAATATCTATGGCATTTTTACCCTTTTTTAAGCAAAAATTCTAAAGTAAACAACAACGTCATCAACAACAAAAACAACAGTATCTTTAATAAAGAGAACGCAAAAATATTTTTTACTAAATAAATTAATAGATGTAATACTTAGAAAAATCTTGTGTGTTGTATTGTAGAGCACTGTTTATTTCGTGTCTTACAGCATACGCCATTATCTACGTGATCCAACATAAACTAGTCAAGCCTGGGCCTCTGTCCAAGTAGCAATCTATTGACTCCAACCACACCCTTCATCTCTTTTCTATTAGAGCCCTCAATAAGGGAACAGTCGGCAACGTCTCGCCGACTAATCACCACAGGCGGGGGCTGGAGTTGGGCAACCTTAGTTTGTGGAGATGGACAGTCTTCTCTGGTGGAGGTGGGCAGTCCTGCTTCGAGGAGGTACCTTGTCCTGATTGGTGAAGGTGGGCAGCCCTGTCCGATATAAACTGGTCAAGCCTAGACCTGTGTCCAAGTGGCACTCTGTTGACCCCATCGTTCATCTCTTTCCAATCAGAGCCATCAAGATCCTTTCTCAGCCACCTCTACGTTATTCTTGGTGGCTTTTCTTCAATCTATTCCTGATAATAGTCAAGATTCCATGAACCTTATTATGGGAACATTCTGCGAAGTTCCAACGACTAACCTCCACAGGCAACCTTTTTTGTGGAGGTGTACAGTCCTGCTTAGAGGAGGTAAGCAGGCCTGATTGGTGGAGGTAGGCAGTCTTGTTTGGTAGCTGTGTGCAGTCCTACTTAGGGTAGGACGGTAGGACTGTAGAAGTCATGTGGGCAGTCCTACTTAGGGTAGGAATGTAGAAGGGGCAGATGAGCCCCTGATAGTCCTCCAGCAACTCCGGATACTTTACGCATTTCCTCATTTTGCACCTTCTTCCGCCCACGCCCTACTGCACAGTTAATTCAAATGAGAGAAAGCATTTACACTTTAACATTATCAACTCTGTGGCTCCAAAATGTGTCTTCCGGCTATGGGCACATCCCTGTTTAATAGACTAACGAATGACAAAAAGAAAACGTAAAGGAGAAGGAAAAAAAACAACAAATCTGTGTAAATTGTGTCTCAGTTACTAATCTGTCTGAAGAAGGTGATGAGCGAATGTTTTTATCTTTGCCGACTTCTTCCTCTCTAAACAAAACGTCCAAACCACCTCCACCACCCTCACCACCAGCGGCAACAACACCAACAACAACAACAACAGGAAATATAAAGAAAAACTCAAAAATAAATAAATAAGTAATGAAATAAAACAAAAGCAAAGAAACAATAATACAGTTAAGTGAGAATAGAAATAAACAAACAAATATACAAAGAGAGGGAGAGTTGATGAGTAGATATCAGTTGTTTAATGGAAAATGGTTTGTTAGAAACAAAAGACTATTGGAATCGGTGTGTTTGTTGGAAGCGAAGCTGTAGAAAAAGACGGCTTCCTTGGCGCCGAGCTAGCGCGATTTTTCTTGACTTTATGAACGGAAACGGGCAGAAACATCACGCTATACAAAACACACAAAATACACACACATATACTTATACATATATATATATATATATATATATACATACATACGTACATACATACATATATATAGATATATATATATATATATATATACATATGCATACATATATACATACATATATACATATATATACATACATACATATATACATATATATACATATACATACATATATACATACATATATATATTATATATATATATATATACATACATAGATACATACATTCATACATACATATATATATATATATATATACATATATACATACATAATACATACATACATACATACATACACACACACACACACCACACACACACACACCACACATATATATATATATATATATATATATATATATATATATATACAACATAGACAAACATACGGACACACAGAAGCACACGCTCGTTCACGCAAACACACACACACACACATATTCACAGCATGCGTAACACTCAGCATGTATTAATCATAGATAACACACCAACATACACACTGATTCACACATTGCTCACGGTACACACACACGGCACATATGCACATACGCACACAAACGTGCACACACACACACATCTAGGAAACCATCGCAACAATGCTACTTCTACAAAGCAGCAAAATCTCCTTAAGTTTACTGTCTAAAGCAGATATTGTCAACCATTTTTCATCTAGTTAGTTAGTTAGTTAATTTGGCTCAAAAGCAAATAGCAAGGCCATGTAGGGGGACATGGAGTTAAGTACAGGATGGTGTTCATGTAAAGAGTTCAGGCCACTTGAGGTCAAGGGAGGCTTTGAACAAGGCGGTCGTCGGCATCTTCACCATCTCGTCTGGCAGCTTGTTCCACGGATCCGCAACCCGGACGGAGAAAGCTCCTCTCCTTCGATTGAGATGAAATCGTCGCAGGTAGAGCTTTTCGGAATGACCCCGCAGCCGACGCTCTGGAGCAGGAGTGAAGAACAGCTCTTTCGAGAGGTTACACTTCCCGCTTATGATGTTGTGGGCGAGAATGAGATCACCACGGCGGCGGCGTTTTTCTAGAGCGTCCTCAGCCTGTCTTCGTAGGACAAATTTTTGAGACCATGAACCATGCGGGTAGCCAGCTCTGGACCCTTTTGAGATGCTGTATGTCTTTGAGGAGATAAGGATAAGAGGCTTGAATCCCATACTCCAATATGGGTCTCACCAGCGTGACATAGAGTGGTAGGAATATGGCTGCCGTGAGCATTCCGAATGACCGTCGAATCAAGAACAGAATTCCGCGTGCTTTGTTGGCAGCATGGACACACTGGGCCGAAGGCGAAGAGGAGGAATCCACCAAGATACCCAGGTCCTTTACCTGATCGATCCTCTCCAGCAGCAGACGACCCGGCTCGAAATGAAGTTGAGTTGCAGGAGGAGAGCCAACAGGCAGATGACAGCACTTTGACACGTTCAGACACAGGTCCCAATCGTTAGACCACTTCCAAATTTGGTGGAGGCATCGACGAAGATCCTCTATATCACCGCGAGGAGCGACCAGTTTGATATCGTCGGCAAATAGAAGAGTGTGTTGCGTGAGGTCGTCGGGCAAGTCATTTATGAAGACTAAGAACCCTTTTGATGCACCCTTTTGATCCTTATTTTACATGGGTGGACCCGAACAGCCATTCGGTATTTAATAAAACGTTATTGCATATTTATATTAAAATATTATTAGAAATTGCATTAAAAATAGGCGCAGTAGTTTGCTAACCAGCCTCATGGTTCCGGGTTCAGTCCCACAGCGTGGCACCTTGGACAAGTGTCTTCTACTATAGCCTCGGGCCGACCAAAGCCTTGTGAGTGGATTTGGTAGACGGAAACTGAAAGAAGCCCGTCGTATATATGTATTATGTGTATATATATATATATATATATATATATATATATATATATATATAATATAGGCGCAGGAGTGGCTGTGTGGTAAGTAGCTTGCTTACCAACCACATAGTTCCGGTTCAGTCCCACTGCGTGGCATCTTGGGCAAGTGTCTTCTGCTAAAGCCCCGGGCCGACCAATGCCTTGAGAGTGGATTTGGTACACGGAACTGAAAGAAGCCTGTCGTATATATGTATATATGTATATATATATATAATATATATATATATATATATATATATATATATATATATATATATATATACATAGAATAAAACTTTATATATAAAGAACGTGAAATTCACGAATTGACGAACACGGAAAACAGACAGTCATTCAGAGCCTTCATTCTTCAGTCAGAAACCGATTCATCATGGCAAATTTCGGCTGTTTAATTCTGAGATTTGCTCCAAAACGGCAAGCCCCAAGGAAAAGCTAAGCTATGGGCATTAGATTTCCTTGGTAGAAGGAAAGAATGTGACAACAGAGACGAATAGGAAAACAAGAGACGAAGATAAAATTGGAAACAGTAACGAATAAAAACAGGAATGATACGACTTTGAGACAAAATGGGACAAAAACAATTGATCAGCAAGCGTGGGAAGCGGTTACCTTTTCGGTAGAGAAGACACGTGTAGTACAGGCGGCTGTCACCAATGGAATGGCTTAGTAGCAGCAGGTTGCAAGAAGGTGAGAGAGAAAGAGAGACAGAGAGAGAGGGGATTAAGGAGGGCCGAGAACAGAAGCAATGACCAAGAGAGATGTTTGTGTGTCTGTGTTTGACACCCTAGCATTGCTTGACAACCAATGCTGGTGTGTTTACGTCCTAGTCACTTAGCGGTTCGGCAAAAGAGACCGATAGAATAAGTACTGGGCTTACAAAGAATAAGTCCCAGGGTCGATTTGCTCGACTAAAGGCGGTGCTCCAGCATGGCCGCAGTCAAATGACTGAAACAAGTAAAAGAGTAAAAGAGTATATATATATATATATATGCCGGGATTGCGGGGATGATCCGGTTCTTGACTGGAGATTGAAGGCTTCGGGTGTCCCATCCGTGTTTTTTGTGTCGTCTTCTGGATGTTTTACGTTCGTGTCCAGTTTGTATTTTTACATATACATATGGTATAGTATATATATATATATATATTATATATATATATATATATATATATCTATATATATATATATATATATATATATATATATCTTTTCTCTTTCTTTTACTTGTTTCATGACTGCGGCCATGCTGGAGCACCGCCTTTAGTCGAGCAAATCGACCTCGGGACTTATTCTTTGTATGCCCAGTACTTATTCTATCGGTTTCTTTTTGCCGAACCGCTAAGTGACGGGGATGTAAACGCACCAGCATCGGTTGTCAAGCAATGCTAGGGGGACAAACACAGACACATAAACACACACACATACATACATATACATATATACGACGGGCTTCTTTCAGTTTCCGTCTACCAAATCCACTCACAAGGCATTGGTCGGCCGGGGCTATAGCAGAAGACACTTGCCTAAGATGCCACGCCGTGGGACTGGACCCGGAACCATGTGGTTGGTTAGCAAGCTACTTACCATACAGCCACTCCTGCGCCTATATATATATATAAATACATCTTGATGTCTACCGAATAATTGTCACATATTACATTTACATATTACACACATATATGTGTGTGTGTGTGTGTATGTTTGTGTGTCTGTGTTTGTCCTCCCAACATCGTTTGACAACCGATGGTGGTGTGTTTACGTCGCCGTAACTTAGCAGTTCGGCAAAAAGACACCGATATAATAAGTATTATGCTTACAAAGAATAAGTCCTGGGGTCGATTTGCTCGACTAAAGGCGTTGCTCCAGCATAGCCACGGATCTTACATAGACCCTCAAGGGTCATATGGACCCCGGTTGGGAACCACTGGTCTCAGAAGGAATCATTGAAAAATGTAGTCCAGAGTATACTAATCTTTGAATGGTCAGAATACCTTTTATAATAGATCTGCTCCATGTGAAATCTATGAAAAACTAAGTCTACTAAAGAAATGATACACATTTATACAGAGCGAAGCACCTTCGATAGGTAACTTCTACTAACAGCCTTGACCCGAACTAGACTTGTCAGTTGATTTAGTAAACAGAAACTGTGTGGAATACTCCTGTACGTGAATGTGCAGAAGTATATATATATATATATATACGTTAATGATGATAAAAAAATATTGAATAACAACAAGACGACAACGAGAAGGGTAAACTGCACCAATTCATTACAGAGTGAATTATGGAATATTCTGGCAGAAGAAAAAAAAAAAAGTGGCAGCACAT
>NW_021835402.1:0-40403 GCF_006345805.1 Octopus sinensis | reverse complement strand
GGAAATTGTGACTGTTTAAAATGTCTGATCTATTAGAAATGCTTTTCAGTAACCTTCATTTTGTAATGATAATACTTGAGGAAGTCTTTTAAGGCTAGTGGGAGGGGAAGCTCCGACACTTTGTCGTAAGTGATAAAGCTACAGATGGCAGCTCTGCACAGATGCTGCAAGGAGAATGGATAAGTTCTGGTGAGGGGTCGAGTAAGCATTGGTTCGAAGAACATGCAACAGCTGGGGTCTTTGTAATGTTCTATCAGGCGGCAGACGGTACCAGCTGCAAAGACGCCCGGGTCATGGCAATCGAAACTAAACTTGTGGTTGCACTGCTCAATGCGTGCGTGAAGAGACCTTCCATAACGCCGAAAACTGACGGAGAAAAGAAAATCCTCCTGTGCACTGTCTCGCAACAGAAATGTTCCCTCGGCTTTGTTGTCAAGCAGGTTCTCTGCTTCGTACCGATCCATAACCCCCCAGTAAAAACTGCAGTTGGCAATCTGCTGCAGGTCAGGCACTAGACAGTGGGTGTACTCGACACGACTGTGAACACGCTGGTAGCTGTCGCTGTTGGTAGCTTCGTGTGGTGGGTAATCCTGAATGGGTGCATCGTTGAAGTCGTCGTCGTTGAAATAATCTAGAGAGAACTGGCTGTGGCTTCCGGGATTAGCCTGCAGAGAACAGCTCTGCTGGAACGACGAGCAGAGTTGGTCGTTAGGTGCCAATGTGGAAACAGACCGAAAATTGCGGCATGCACAAAATGTATTTCTATCTACGTGGCTTCCAGCAATTCTGGAACTAGTTTGTTGACCCTCCTGTTGCTGTTGTTGATGACAAGTTGTGCCGATGTTATCAGTGGAACAGCCAACTGAACTCGAAGTGTTGTTAATGTTGTTTAAAGATCCAGCAAACTGCCTGGCTGACATTCGATGGTGCTGCTTGTCGACAGGACTGAATAAAGTTTTCTTTGAATGGTGCTTCCGATGATGGCGACTCTTCGGTAAACGCAAGACAGTGTTTGTGGAGATTTGGCAAGATGGAGTCAACATGAAGTTGGAAGATGATGGTCGTTGTGAACAAGTGGCCAGTATCAGCTGGTGTTCACAACTGGAAAAGTTTGAGCATCTAGAAGTTCCGACACAGGGTTGTGAGTAACCCATGTAGCGGGACTGCTTAGATTGTTTGTCTCGAAATTTGATAGACCAAGGTTTCTTGTGTCTGTTCTTTGGTGGCGATACCTGAACATGAGCCTGAAGCAGCTTCCATACCGACATTTGTTTGTATCCGCAATGTTGGCACGAAGAGGGCCAAAATGTGTTGTTTTTTGTTTGTTCAATCTGTAGGAAGTCAGATAGGGCATGCTGCTTCAACAAGATCGGTTTCACTACTATGACTGCGAGGAGCCTGAAGTTAACGAAAGTGTAGCAGTTTGTCGCTCGTGGAGCTCAACGATACTGACGAGGACAGTTCACTGCCACAGCAGAAAAATGGACGAATGGGCGATCGATGGTGGACAGTAATGATTTGCTCTTTCCAGCATGATTAATGTGGCCTTTCCCGGGAACGCTGCCGCTGTTCTCTTTAGAGAGAGAGACTAGTTATTAAGATTCTATATGTATATATATATATATATATAATATATTAGTATATATATAATAGTATATATATTTAATATATATATATAATATATATATATATATATATATATTATATATATATATATGATATATATATATATATAGTATTTAATTTACAAGATAAGGGCAAAAGAAAAATTCTAATGCCAAATATGCCGAAAATAAGACAAAACTTTTCAATAACCATTATAATTTATGCGTCTCGAAAACAAACCGATAGAAATCTCTTAAAAAAATTCGTTATTACCGTATTGGTCCAATTTCGGGGTTAATTAATATAAATTTTCCCCTCTTCAGCGGCAAATACGCGAGATATAAGTGAAATACTTACTCATACCCATGGAAAAAACAAGCACTAAGTCCTGAGCAGACCTAAGTACCCCAAATATATCCAAAATAGAAAAAATTTCTAGTCGATATATATATATATATTATATATATATATATATATATATATATATATATATATATATATATTAATGTAATGCTTAGCGGCATTTCGTCAGCCTTTATGTTCTGAGTTCAAATCCCGCCGAAGTCAACTTTGCCTTTTATGCTTTCAGGGTCGATGAGATAAGTACCAGTTACGCACTGAGGGTGATGTAATCGACTAGCTCCTCCCTCGACCAACTTTCAGGCCTTGTGCCTATAATAGAAATATTATTATTATAAGGTGGTGAAAGGCGATGAGCTGGCTAAACCATCAGGGAACCGGGCGAAATGCTCTGAGTTCAAATTCTGCTGAGGTCAACATTGCCTTTCATCCTTTCGGGATCGGTAAATTAAGTACCTATGTAATCCACTAGTCCTCTCCCCTAAAATGTCAGGCTTTGTGCCTTTAATTCAAAGGTTATTATTATTATTAGTATAAGGGCGGCGAGCTGGCAGAATTGTTACCTTTCCGGAATAAATGCTTACCGGCATTTCTTCCGACCTTACGTTCTGAGTTCAAATACCGCCGGAGTCGAATTTACCTTTCATCCTTTCTGGGTCGATAAAATAAGTACCAGTTGAGTACCCCAACCCTAAAAAACTGATGGCCTTGTGCCAAAAAGTAAAGCCATTATTACTATTATTATTATTATTATCATTATTATTATTATATTATTATTATTATTATTATTATTATTATTATTATTAATATTATCATCATTATTATATTATTATTATTATTATTATATTATTATTATGCTATTATTATTATTTTATATTTTTATTATCATTATTATTATTATTATTATATTATATTATTATTATTATTATTATCATTATTATTATTATTAATTTATTATTATTATTATTATTATTATATTGCTATTATTATTATTGTTATTTTTATTATATTATTATTATTATTATTAACATTATTATCATTATTATTATTATTATTAATTATATATTATTATTATTATTATTAACATTATTATCATATTATTATTATTATTATTATTATTATTTTTATTTTTATTATTATAACATTATTATCATTATTATATTATTATTATTATTATTAGAAGGCGGTTAAAGGCGGCGAACTGGTTTAATCGTTAGTACGCCAGGCAAAATACTGAGCGGCATTTCGTCTTTCTTGACGTTCTGCGTTCAAATTCCGCTGAAGCCGACTTTGCCCTTCATCCTTCCGCGGTCAGTAAAACAAGTACAATCAGAACACTGAGGTCGCTATATATCACGTGGTATATATATTCATGCGTTGCTAATGGCAAGGTCACATATAAAACATTTGTGACAGTTAATTCCGCCTCAGAAGTGCAAGTCGATTACGATGACGTAAGTGCAAGTTGTAGGGCAGCTTATTATTTGAGCAATTTTCAAACAGAACACAAGCTGTCGCTCCGTCGGTTACGACGACGTAGGTTCAAGTTGATTCGATCAACGGAACAGCCTGCTCAACAACCTGCTCGTGAAATTAACGTGCAAGTGACTGAGCACTCCACAGACACGTGTACCCTTAAGGTAGTTCTCAGGGAGATACAGCATGACACTGAATGTGACAAAGCTGACCCTTTGTAATATAGGTGCAACTCATTTTTGCCAGCTTAGTGGCCTGGAACAACGTGAAATAAAGTGTCTTGCTCAAGGGTTCAACACGACGCCGGAATTGAACTCGCGACCGCCAGTCGAATACCCTGACCACTAACCCCCGCACACAAATACCGGTTGGTCCGCTCCAAAATTTGAATCCATTATCATCATCACTTTTTCGGTAGCTAATATTTATAACAACTACTGGTAACTGTATATACATTTTCTTATATAAATACAAATCGTTTACATTTAAAATGTATAGATATATTTTGTTTTATACATAAAAATGAATTTCGTTCACATTTAAAGTGTATTGATATATTTTGTTTTGTATAATAAAGGTATTTCGCTTGCATTTTGAAGTGTATGTGCGTTAATATATTTTGTTTTGAATTATATATATTTCGATTGCATTTGAAATTTATAAATATATTTGTAATTAAATTTTATATCTTATGAATTCCAACTGAAATAACAGTTTTAACTTATCAAATAGTAATGGTTTTATTTAAAAAAAAAAATTCAGACCTATAATCTCTGATGTTCAAAGTCTTTTATTTTTAAGGGCCTCATAAAAATGTTTGGGGATGTTTATAAATCCAATATTTTTTTTATACTTTCAAATTTTAAGATTAGTTTACGATCTTGAATGTTACACGTGATTAATGCCATGAACATATTATGTGTTGTAAGCGGCAGAATTTATCAATTTAGTGTAATCGAAAAGGGGGGAATTTGAACAGAGCAGAGTTAATTAGAAATCGAGTTCAGATTACCGGGGGTAACTTGAAATGGCAGTTTCAGTGACTTGGAGTCTTTATACTTGCATGCTAACGATTCGGCCGACTTACCGATTTCAATAATTCCAATAATAAATCAATCTTTCAATAAGGAAAAGAACTTTCATTATTAAGTGTCTTGATTATAATTAAAAATAATCAATACGGAAACATGTATGTTGATCAAAACTTTCATTTATTATTGCAATTCACTGTTTCTACGGATAAATGGCTGGATAATGAACAGAGTAAACAAACAAAATTTATTAAACTAAAAATTGTGTTTATAAACAATTTGTTCTATCAATTCTCCATAGTTAATAACTTTGTCTATATTATTTATAGAAAAACTGATTGCAGAAGTTCTGATTACCTCCCCTTGATTTTGTGTTGGTTGCGTCAGCATTACATGAATATTCACATCTATCTATCTATCTATCTATCTATCTATCTATCTATCTATCTATCTATCTATCTATCTATCTATCTATCTATCTATCTATCATATGCATACATACATACATACATACATACATACATACATACATACATACATACATACATACATACATACATACATACATACATACATACATACATACATATAGTTATATATATACGCGCAACCATTCATGCATACATATATACATAAATGCAAACGCGGCGAGCTGGCAGAATCGTTAGCACGCCGGGCGAAATGCGTAGCCGTATTTCGTCTGCCGCTACGTTCTGAGTTCAAATTCCGCCGAGGTCGACTTTGCCTTTCATCCTTTCGGGGTCGATTAAATAAGTACCAGTTACGCACTGGGGTCGACATAATCGACTTAATCCGTTTGTCTGTCCTTGTTTGTCCTCTCTGTGTTTAGCCCCTTGTGGGAAATAAAGAAATAGGTATTTTGTCCGTCTTTACGTTCTAAGTTCAAATTCCGCCGATGTCGACTTTGCCTGTCATCCTTTCGGGATCGGTAAATTAAGTACCTGTTGAGTACTGGGGTCGATCTAATCGACTGGCTCTCTCCCCAAAACTTTCGAGACTTATGCCTAGATTAGAAACACACACACACACACTCTCATATATAGGCACCTTGGGCAATTGTCTTCTACTATAGCCTCGGGCCGGCCAAAGCCTTGTGAATGGATTTGGTTAAAGGAAACTGAAAGAAGCCTGTCCTACATGTAGGTATGCATATGTGTGCTTGTCTTTCTACCTGTGTCTTTCCACCATCACTTGACAACCGATGTCGGTGTATTTACGTCTCCGTATCCAAGCGGTTCGGCAAAAGATACCGACAGAAGTACTTGGCTTGCGAAGAATAAGTTTTAGGGTCGATTTCTTAATAACAGAAATTCAAAAGATGGTGCTCATGGCAACTGTCCATATCCTACGCAAAATACTATCTATACAATCTCAAATTAAAAAAAAAACTCGTAATTTTCTTTTGTTTTCGGAAACATTCTCCAGAACAATACTAAGTGCAAAACGAAATATATGACACCCTAGGCATAGCACCAACATGAACTTCTAGCTTATTGTCTCTTGAGGTCTCTGGGTGAGACTTAGATTCAACTTGTACAAATACAAAGCAAAAGTCAAATATATAATAATAATAATAAAAATTGCTCCGAAATCTATCCACAAACATCGGAAACTAAGACATCGCATGGAGCCAAAAAATAACTGACAAAGGATTGGATATATCCGAGTAAGTAATACTCATTGAAATGTATTACTATTTTCCAAACAAAATTATGTATTTTAACTCGATATCATCTCCACCTCTTGCCCAGCACAACATGTAAACATGCTTGATACATTACGATCCATCAACACCAGATCATCTCCGGCCCCAAACGCCATGTACAAAAAATACGAAGAAATTAAATAACACCGATATTATTCAACCCATGAATAACATTCGGGAAGTGCGTACTTTGAACCTGTTACACAGAAAGTACGAAAAACTACACGTGCAAAACAACGTAACAACAAAAATGAACGGACCGGTACTCTACGAAAATGACGGCCGTCAAAATAATGGGCCGGACGTTGTTCCTCATGTCCCGTAAATAAAACAAAAAAGGCATAAATGGACACGTGAGGAATACATTTCAATCATACACGCTTACTTTACAGCAGTGCTCTACCAAAAGAGCGAAAACACAACAAAATATACATATAAAATATGGAAGAAAAATAACATAAATAAAGACTTGGATATAGCAATGAACCCTAATAAACTAGCTAACGTACGAAGATATATTCTCAACGCAAAAAATATCAGAAATAGAAATAGAACATTTAAAAGAAAAAAATACATCAGGAAAATGTAGATAGAAGCCACACAACAATGCCCAATAATATAAACACTGAAATAGTAAAACACGAAGACAAACGTAACATTCTCAGCAAAAACGATGTAAACAAAAAACAACAAAACCAGACCGTAAGGATGCATAATAATGCACGACAAGCAGCAAGCGAAAACACGACAGACAAATAATTCTTTGCAGGGTTCTTGAAGCATGACCAGTAAACAAGTGTCACGTTACTCTGCTGGCTGCGGACAGCTGACACTTTCCATCATACTCAGCAAAATAAGCAGTTAGATTTCATCAAATAATATTAATAACAATCCTTTCTACTAGAGGCACAAGGCCTGGAATTTTGGGAGAGGGGACTAGTCGATTACATCATCCCCAGTACTTCACTGGTACTTTATATATCGATCTAAGTAGGATGAAAGGGTAAAGTCGACCCCGGCGGAATTTGAACTCAGAACGTGAAGACGGATGAGATATATCGCTAAGCATTTCGCTCGGCTTGCTAACGATTCTGCCAGCACCTCACCTTAATAATAAACAAATAAATATATAAGTAATAATAATAATAATAATAATAATAATAATAATAATAATAATAATAATAATAATAATAATAATAAAACCACACTAACTCTGAACAGTGACAGTGAATCCCTAAATGCTGGTGATGTAAAAATTTCGTGTGGCATTTTCCAGGGTGACTCACTGTCACCACTCCTCTTTTGTTTATCCTTAATACCTCTCTCAAAGCTGCTCAATGACGCGCAGTACGGGTATAAAATGTTTGATAAAAATATAAATCATCTCGTTTACATGGATGATTTAAAGCTTTTTGCAAAAAATGATCAACAACTCAAGGGCTTACTAGCGATAGTCAAACAATTCAGTGACGACATCAGAATGCAATTCGGCCTCGATAAATGTGCAAAGGCTACCTTTATCAAAGGAAAAATGACAGAAACATCTAACGTTAACCTTGACCAACAGAATGTCATAAAAGAACTAGACCCAGCGGAGAGCTACAAGTACCTAGGGGTAATTGAAGGGAACGGAATAAGGCATTCAGAGATGAAGGAAAGGATCAGGAGAGAATGCTATCGAAGAGTGAGAGCAATACTCAAGACAGAGCTGAATGCAAGAAACAGGATCGAAGCAATCAATGCATTAGCTATACCAGTCGTGACTTACAGTTTCAATATTGTTAACTGGTCAATTACTGAAATATGTCAGCTCGACAGAAAAATAAGGAAACTGTTAACAATGCATAGAATGCACCACCCTAAGGCAGATACAGAACGACTCTATCTGCCAAGAAAAGAGGGAGGCCGTGGTCTTTTGCAACTGGCAATAACAATGAAGATTGCTACAATTGGCCTAGACACCTACCTGAAAAACTCTGAGGACTGGATGTTAAAACTTGTCTCAAAACATGAAAACAAGAAAGCATCATACTCAGTCACAAAACAGGCAAAGGAATATCTAAGTGAATACCGAATACAACCAATTTCGGAATTAGAGATAGATATACAAGAAACAAGCACAGAAAAAGCTAGGCGCATGAAAACCCGTGCCAAAACTGCGGCCTTAGATATTCTGAATAATAAATGACAAGAAAAACCTCTCTATGGCAAATACCCAAAGAGAGCGAATAATGCAGATATCGACAAAGCCCTGACCCATCAATGGCTAATGGCCTCTGGCTTAAAATCTGAAACAGAGGGGTTTATCATAGCAGCTCAAGATCAATGCCTACCAACAAGAAACTACCAGGCCAACATATTAAAGATCAGAAGCAGTCCAACGTGTCGTGTATGCAAGCAACAAAATGAACCATTGACCATGTGGTCTCCAAGTGCAGTCTTCTAGCGCCCACAGAGTATCTCAACAGGCACGATAGAGCTGCACAATATATTCACTGGGTAATCTGTAAAAACCTGGATTTGCCCCATGAAAAAAACTGGTGGGAACACAAACCACCCCCAGTGCTTGAAAATGACCACATCTCACTCCTCTGGAACTTCACCATTCAAACTGACAGGAAGATAGATGCAAATAGGCCAGACATCATATTGAAAAACTTCAAACAAAGAACATGCCTCCTCATTGATATGACTGTCCCAATCGATATAAACGTATCTGTCAAGACCTACCAAAAACTGAGCAAATATAAAGATCTTGAAATAGAAATCAGCAAAATGTGGAAGCTGAAGACTAAAACAATACCTGTTGTCATAGGTGCCTGGGAATGATAGCAAAAGGGGCTGATAGCTACCTAACTCAGATACCAGGAAACCAAAAATGGCAGAAGTTCAAAAGATAGTGCTCATGGGAACTGCTCATATCCTACGCAAAATACTCTCTATGTAATCTCAAGGTTTAAAACAAACATAATTTTCGGTTTAAAAAAAAAAAGGAAAAAAAAACCTTTTTTTTTTTTTAAGACATTCATTAGTACAACATTCCCACCCCCCAAATATATGGCACACTAGGCATAACAACAACATGAACTTCCAACACTGTTGTCTCTTGAGGTCTCTGGGTGAGACTTGGAGCCAACTTGTACAAATATAAAGCAAAAGTCAAACATAGAATAATAATAATAATAATAATATAATAATAATAATAATAATAATCCTTTCTACTAAAACTAGAACAGCAATGAACATGATAAAACGATGGCAAGAAAAGCCCCTTCATGGCAAATACTGGACTAAACTAAATGCAAAAGAAATAGACAAAGAAAAATCCCAACAATGGTTGAGAAGCTCAGGACTCAAACCCTGCAAAGAATTCATGCAGTTCCAAGCGATGTTGATTTTTGTAGATGTTCTACCGTCACATTTGTACCAATCTTTTTCAGTCGATAATAATAATCCTTTCTACTAAAGATACAAAACCTGGAAATACGGCGAAGGGGACCAGTTCGACCTCAGTATTCATCTGATACTTATTTTTCTGACCCCTAAAGGGTGAGAGGCAAAGTCAGCCCTGGTGACATTTGAACACAGAACGTAAAGACGGTTATATGCAGTAGCAGGCACTCGCTCTCATGGCTTCTGATCTTAACTGACTGGAAGTGTTATCATGTAGATGTTTTGTCTTGGTATAAAAGATGAGCTACAGCAAATATCCTGCTCAATAACACAGATTTGCTAAGGCGGCGAGCTGGCAGAAACGTTAGCATGCTGTGGGAAATGCTTAGCGTCATTTCGTCTGTCTTTACGTTTCGAGTTCAAATTCCGCCGAGGTCAACTTTGCCATTCATCCTTTCGGGGTCGATAAATTAAATACCAGTTGCATACTGAGGGCGATCTAATCGACTGCCCCCACCTCTCCAAACATTTCAGGCCTTGTGCATAGAGTAGAAAAGAATAACACACATTTGCTTGTCACTTGCTTGACCGTAACTAGTTGAGCATGCCTCTTGGTGGCTGACAATATGAGCATCTCTGGTCCCGAGCTGAAGTAGTAGGGTAGCATTATAACCATGTGTTGAGAGGAATTCTTTGGGGTCTGAAAAATTCATCTCTGGAAACATAGGTGTTTCTTTCAACATTCTTAAAAAACCCTTATTTAGGGATATTTTGAGCGGGCAGGGTACTCGACCTGAAGAAAATTCTAACTGGGTCTTGCCTGCAAGGTCATGCGCTATTTATCTTGATATGAGATCACTATGTCGCGCACATATGGTTGTCATGCTTGTTCCTGGTGTACCCTTATGAGACGGGTGGTCATGATTGGTGTATTGGGTTTCATTAATTTTACCCCCGTTTCACTTTGATAGTACTGCTCTTTCACTCAATGATAATAATGATAACCATTTGATTCCTCTCCGTGTTTGTATGATCAGAATTATGGAGACGGAGAGGAAAGAATTTAAAAAGGATTTTAAAATGGCCTCTTGAGAAAAGAACCCATATACCCATTTCTCAGTTCAGGTTACCTGGTTATTTTTGGTCAGCATACTGATGTCAGTTACATAATTGGTTGGTCTACGTTGTGAAGTAGACAGTATGTTGGTGTCATATTACCGGTATTCTGCAGTATGCGGTAAAAGTCAGCGATATCAGCTCTTTATGCTGGATACTGCACGTGATAGCGCAGACAAGATATTGGCGCCAGTTAAGCGTTATTTAGCAATATATTGTATTACAGCAACAACAACACTAATCCCGTGGAAACCGAGTTGATTGTTTTAGTTCGCGAGGTCTGAGGCAGCAAATGAGTTTGCGTGACTGTCATAAGTTTAAAATAGGCTGCAGCTTATAATCGGCGCACGCGCATGGCGGTGTATGTATACCCTGCTGACCATAAAAAAATTCAGCCTATTATTACATGTAATATAACACTTTGCGTCTGAAGGGGATTATGCTGACGCACCACAAACCCACAAAATTCTTAATAATATGAAGCTTAATCAAATTGTTATTAAATACAAATAGCTCCAAGGAGACGTACTGATTCCTGCTTTTTCGTACAAACAAACACACGTGTGTGTGTGAGTGAGTGTGTGTGTGTGTGTGTGTGGTGTGTGTGTGTGTGTGTGTGTGTGAATATATATATATATAATATATATATATATATATATATATATATATATGTATATATATATATATGTATATATATATATGCATATCTATCTATCAATCTATCTATCTATCTCCATATATATATTATATATATATATATATATATATATATATATATATATATATATATATATATATATATATATATATATAAATGGCGGTGCCCCAGCATGGCCACAGCTCATAAGCTGAAACTAGAATCAATCAATCAATCACTCATATATATATATATATATACATGTATATATACATATATATATATATCAGTAAAATAACGAAGGCTGCTATACGTCATATTTTATATTACGTATAGCAGCCTTCAGATGTCACTATTTGTGATTGACGGTGCAGAGTATCACCTACATTGCTAGAAACAAGAGTTAAAAACCTATATATATACATAACAAACAGTAAAAGGTTGTCATTGTAGTACTCGGTGTTTCGAATGTCGGAGCAAAGAGCTACGATACATTCTCGTCGGCTATTCCTGTTCCCATTAATAACCGACGAGAACCTATCGTAGGTCTTCGCTCCGACATTCGAAGCTCCGAGTACTACAATGACAACCTTTTTACTGTTTGTTCTAAATTATAACATATATAAATAATCCTCTATCGAAGACTCATACTTTATACATACATACATACATACATATATATATATATATATATATATATATATATATATATATATATATATATATATATATATATATATATATAATATAAATATTAAAATTACTAAGTCTCTCTAAAGGAGATTACGGCAGCGTTACTGGATATTAATAGTTATCGCCATACTAGTATGGCAGTCTATAAGTATAAGACTAAAGCTGTCGCTGATTAGCTCCAAGAGGCCATCGCCTCTAGCTAACAATATGACACACGAACCTGTTCGAAGGTTGTAATGGACGCAGGTTCATGTGTCATATAGCTAGCTAGAGGCGATGGCCTCTTGGAGCTAATCAGCTACAGCTTTAGTCTTATACTTATAGACTGCCATATTAGTATGGCGATAACTATTAATATATATATATATATGTGTGTGTGTGTGTGTGTGTGTTGTGTGTGTGTGTATGTATGTATGTATGTATATATATATATATAGACATTCAGAGAACTCTGTAAACATACAGAGATTCACTCAACAATTTAGAGGGGAATGCAATTAATCAAATACAAAATTGTATAATGAAATTATAAAATGCCGTTAGAAATAACAATATGTTAATAATATAGTAGAATTAAGAAAATTACGATAATATTCTTCATGTATAAATTAGTTATTCGTATGCAAAGATTTGAATTTAAGAAAGTTTTAGAATTTTTATGGTTACATGTCATGATAAACTAATGAGCCTTTAAAATATGCACATATGCTTTCCAATTACCATCGATGTTTTATTAATGATTTAGTTAAACACACTTTGTGTAGATTATCAAATATTTCTCCTAATGAAGATTTTAAAGATCATTCTTATTAAAACGAGCACTAGCTGTTAGTTAATATTCTGCTAATTTTTAGTATATTCTTAATATTGTTGCAGATAAAAATATGAGACACCGTAAAAGAAATGCATATTGGTATAATCCACTATGCAGTATGGAAGTTTGTAGGTATATATATATTTGCAGATAAAAATATGAGACACCGTAAAAGAAATGCATATTGGTATAATCCACTATGCAGTATAGAAGTTTATGCATATTGGTATAATCCACTATGCAGTATAGAAGTTTGTAGATATATATATATATTATATATATATATATATCTACAAACTTCTATACTGCATAGTGGATTATACCAATATGCATTTCTTTTACGGTATCTCATATTTTTATCTGCAACAATATTAAGAATATACTAAAAATTAGCAGAATATTAACTAACAGCTAGTGCTTGTTATATATATATATATATATATATATATCTTGTCTTTATGTTTGTCTCTGCTAAGTGATTATTTCCCCTCCTGCCAGGCACTGTTAAACTCCCTTGTGCAACATTTAAACTTGTACGTAACATATTTCCTCACTTGGCAGAACTTTATCTAATTTATATTCTGACAAAAATGACTGCAATTGTAATATAGCTCATCGGTATCCTTTCGAATACTTAACTAAAAATATCATTTATAAATGTAACATTGTGACTCCAAGTACCTATAAAGTTTACCTCATTCTCACATTTTATTCTCTTATATAGTTTATGTTATGAATGTCCGAATTTAACTAATTATTATGTTGCTTAATTTATGTGTTGACGTCTAAAATTAATCGTCACGAGTTAATGAAGAGTTAGATTAATTAATTTCCATCTGTTCCAATATGTACTTGTCTGAGAATTTGGTGATTTCGCACACATTATCGCGTGTGTGCATGTGTGTGTGTATATGAGCATGTGTGTGTATGTGCGTATGTATATATATATATATATATATATATATATATATATATATGCACATATATATATAGGTATATCCACCAATCTATCTATCTATCTATCTATCTATCTATCTATCTATCTATCTATCTATCTAGTTATCTATCTTTCTTGAAAACAGAGGGTTACCCACTTGCAAACAAATGTGGTAACATATAACAATATTGACCGAGGTTACCGTGGTCTTTTTCGTAGGCTTTTCTTCCCACGGATAAACCTTATCTGATTCCCCCTTTACACCTCACATCATGACACTGTGATACACGATCCCTATTGATCGTTTTTTCCTCTTCCCCTTTTTTCCTCTTTTTTCTTCTTTTTTCCTTTTCCTTTCCTTTTGTTTCTTTTCCCTTTTATTTCCTTTTCTTTCTTTTTTCCCTCTTACGATCCATTTTGATCGAAAACCTACGCCAATTTATTTTGTTTCTTTTGTTTTTTGTTTTTTGTTTTTTTCATCCCCCAAAAGAAAAGCTCTACCTTGTAATTTGTCCCATCTGTATGCAGCCCTGTGTGGCCAATAAAGAAACTTATCTATCTTATTTCTTTACTACCCACAAGGGGCTACACATAGAGGGGGCAAAGAAGGATAGAAAAGCGGATTAAGTCGATTATATCGACCCCAGTGCGTAACTTATTTAATCGACTCCGAAAGGATGAAACGCAAAGTCGACCTCGGCAGAATTTGAACTCAGAACGTAGCGGCAGACGAGATATCGCTAAGCATTTTGCCCGGCGTGATAACGTTTCTGCCAGCTCGCCGCCTTGTCTGTCTGTCTATCTATCAGTCTGTCTATCTATCTATCTATCTATCTATCTATCTATCTATCTATCTATCTATCTATCTATCTATCTATCTATCTATCTGTCTGTCTGTCTATCTATCTATCTATTTATCTATCCATCTATATGTGTGTCTGTCTGCCTGCCTGCTGTCTGTCTGTCTGTCTATCTATCTATCTATCTATCTATATCTATCTATCTATCTATCTATCTATCTATCTGTCTATCTGTCTATCTATCTATCTATCTATCAATCTATCTATCTATCTATCTATCTATCTATCTATCTATCTATCTATTTATCTATCTGACTATGATTCTATGAACCATAAAAATTAATACAGAGAGTTGCTTATTTGCAAAAAAAAAAAAAGAAATATAACATGTGACTTTATTGACCGAGGTTACCGTGGTCTTTTCCGTAGGCTTTTCTTTCCACGGGTAAACCTCACCTGTCCTCCCCTTTACACTTCATATTGACATTTCTGTGATAACGATCCCTATTATTCACTTTTTTTTTCTCCCCCGCCCCTTTTTTAACCCCTCCCCTTTCTTTGTCCTTTTTCTTTCCTTTTACGATCCCTTTTGATCGAAAACCACCACTCTCCTTTTTTTACCCCCAAAAGAAAAGCTCTACCTTGTAATTTGTTCTATCTGTGTGCAGCCCTGTGTGGCTAATAAAGAAACATATCTATCTATCTATCTATCTATCTATCTATCTATCTATCTATCTATCTATCTATCTATCTATCTATCTATTTATCTATCCATCTATCTATAAATCTATTTTATTTGTTATCTTTTATTATATTTCAGTCGTTGCTTTGCAGTCATGCTGAGCAATGGTATTGAAGGGTTTTAGCCTAAGACGTCGATTCCATTACTTATTTTATGTTCATTGGGACGTATCGCAGGACATACATCGATGGTATTATACATATATTACATAGGAATATGATTAGTACTTGTAGTTATTACCGTCCTGAAACGGCTGTTGTGATACAAATTTACATGATTTCTCTTTTGATAATTTTTTTCTATTATTCTGCAATGTACCTTTTGTGCTCCGTGTAGATATATATCACAAGCTTACCTGTGTTTATTTACCTTTCCTTTTTTCTTTCTTTCTTTCTTTCTTTCTTTCTTTCAGTCTTTCCTTCTTTCTCTCTTTCTTTCTGTCTTTCTTTCTTTCTCCCTCTCTTTTAATATCTATCTATCTATCTATCTATCTATCTATCTATCTATCTATCTATCTATCTATCTATCTATCTATCTATCTATCTATCTATCTATCTATCTTCTCTTACTGTCTGTCTGTCTGACTTCTGTCTATCTATCTAAACACACACATTCAAGCGTAAGAATATATATAATACAAATTTAAATAAATAAATATATATATATATATACATATATATATGTGCATATATGTATGTACATATATGTATGTATATATGGCCTATATTTATAGTATATATATATATATATATATATATCTATAACATATATATATATATATATTATATAGTATGTATGTATGTAAATCTATGTATTTTTTCTTTGTACACGTAGCTTTGCAATATTTTGTCGTGTACACACACACACACATACACACACAACACATACACACACCACACACACATATATATATATGTATATGTATATGTATGTGTGTACATATATGTATATATATACCCACACACACACACATACAACATATGAATGTACGATGATGATGATGATGATGATGATGATGATGATGATGATGATGATGATGATGATGATGATAATAATAATAATAATAATTTGCTTGAATAATATCGAAGACACCTGGGAAGGTAAACTCCTGCATGGAAAATACCCCAACCGCCTGTCCAAGCCAGATATTGATCAAAATCTAAAATAATAATGATGATGATGGTGATGGTAATAGTACTGATGATGATGATGATGATATTGTTGCTGATAAGAACAACAGCAAGCTGTAGTAGCAGCCATAGCAACAACAACAACAACAACTGCAACAGCAGCAGCAGCAGCAAGAACTAGAAGGACAACAAGCGCAGCAAAAGCAAGAGCAAGAACATCAGAAATGATGATCCCAGCAATACCAATAACAACATCATCATCGTCGTCATCATCCTAATGATCATCATCACCATCATCATCATCCCCCCTCCTCTTCATCATCATCGTCGTCGTCATAATCATCATCATCATAATCATCATCAACATCATCATCATACTCTTGATCATCACCATCATCATCATCGTCACCATTGTCGTCGTCGTCGTCATCATCATCATCACCTACTTTTTCTTCTTGTGTAAGCTGCTCCTCCTCCCCCTCCGCCTCATCATCATCATCATCATCATCATCGTCGTCGTTGTCGTCATCATAACCATCATCATCATCGATAGCAACGGCATTAATAATAACCACTTCAACAACAGGAAGAACATCAACGTCAACAAGACATGGAAGATGAAGATCATGGAGAGTGAGAGACAGAAAGAGAGAGAGAGAGAGGAGAAGGAGAGAGAAAGAAAGAGAGAGAAAGTGAGAGAGAGAGAAAGAAAGAAAGAAAGAGAGAGAAAGAGAGAGAAAATGAAACAGAGAGAAAGAGTGGAAGGGGGGAGAGAGAGAAGGAAAGAGGGAGAGAGAGGGAGAAAGAGAGAAAGACTGCCTTTACGCGTCGCGAAGAGGAAGCCTGCAATGTCCTGTTCCTTAATTAATTGCCAAGGGGCTCCTCCTCGTTCCTTAATCCAAGAAGATCTTCGCTAACTCTCAAGAATCTTATTACTTGACGTTCTTCAAATAAACAATATGGCGCCCTCTAAGTACCATTGCAACAGATAGCAATACCGCGCCGTCTCGCTTTCTGTTGTCCGATAAGATTCTGGGATTATATAACACGCCCCTCCCCATGAACATGTGTGTGCGTATATAGACACATATACATACATATACATGCATATATATATATATATATATAATTTATTTTATATATATTATATATAATATATATATATATATATATATATATATATACACATACATAGGCACACACATATATATATATATGCATATATGTGTGCACATACGTATCCATACAGATGAATACACACGTACACATTACAGAAATTAACTTACACAAATATAAACTCACACATACACATTTGTATGCAGATATGCACGCAAACATATACACAAATATGCATACACACACACATATAAATAGAGGCATACATACACATCTCATGTATATGCATACATTTATACATTCACAGATACACATATACCTATACACCAACAAAATTGTTTACATATATACACATACATACATACAAGCATATACGGAAATATATATTTCTTTACTACCCACAAGGGGCCAAACACAGAGGGGACAAATAAGGACAGACAAAGCGATTAAGTCGATTCCATCGACACCAGTGCGTAACTGGTACTTAATTTATCGACCCCGAAAGGATGAAAGGCAAAATCGACCTCGGCGGAATTTGAACTCGGAACGTAAAGACAGACGAAATACCTATTTCCTTACTACCCACAAGGGGCTAAACATAGAGGGGACAAACAAAAGGATTAAGTCGATTATATCGACCCCAGTGCGTAACTGGTACTTAATTTATCGACCCCGAAAGGATGAAAGGCAAAGTCGACCTCGGCGGAATTTGAACTCGGAACGTAACGGCAGACGAAATACGGCTTCGCATTTCGTCCGGCGTGCTACCGTTTCTGCCAGCTCGCCGCCTTATACGGAAATATAGATATACACAAACACATGCATACGCACAGGTTTGTATACACACATACACACATAAACGAAAGCACACACACACACTCACACACACACACACTCACACACACACACACTCACACACACACACACTCCAAACACCACACACTCACACACACACACCACACTCACACACACACACACACACTCACACACACACACACTCACACACACACACACTCACACACACACGCATCCCAGTAGTTTTTTGGACATTTATTGATTTGAAAGAAGTACCAAAATCTAATTTCCTTCAAAGCAGGATACTCTGATTTTCAATGCCCCAGCTGTAGCATTCTATCTACTTCATGAAGGCACGATTGGTGTCTGCCAAAGTGAACCCCCATCACATCCTTCTCCGTCTTCCCCTTCCCCTCGGGGAACAACCAAAATCGCAAGGAGCAAGGTCTGAACTATAGGGAGGGCGGGGGCAGTTTTGATGGCCATCACCGTCAAATAATTGGTTACCAGGCTGGAATTTGGACTGGTGTGTTGTTCTGGTGCAAGTATTACTGATCCGAGTGGAAGAACTCTGGTCTTATGCGTTAAAATCTCTCCTTATAATGTTACACACTCACCGGTAAAATTTCCACTTGTATTTCTATTTAAAAAAAATTTTTTATTGTCCTAAAATTTTCGTTGCGTCTTGCAACCTTTTCAATAGTCTTAGTTACAAGACGCAACGAAAATTTTAGGAAAATAAAAATAAGAAATAAGGGGGAAATTTTACCGGTGAGTGTGTTACATTATAAGGCACAAAAAGAAAATGACTCTCCCCAGACACAACAGAATATGCTTCAACACACGAACTCAAATAAAGAATCTTGCAAACCAAATCCCAAAACGAAATATCTCTCCTTAAATTCTCTCAAAACCTCCACAAAGTACTCTTTGTTGACCGACTGGCTAAAGGTAATCTGCAGATGTGGATGATATCATTGCACTCGAAAAGGATATCATCATGATCTTCCCGACGGACTTGCTTTGCATGGCCACTTGCACCCATTATATATATACACACATACATAGGCACACACATATATATATGCATATATGTGTGCACATACGTATCCATACAGATGAATACACACGTACACATTACAGAAATTAACTTACACAAATGTAAACTCGCACATACACATCTCATGCATATGCATACATTTATACATACACAGATACACATATACCTATACACCAGATTCTCGGTTCATTCAAATTAATCGATAAGCAAGAAGCAGAATTTCATAAATTTATGTAGCATTTTTGTCCAGTTTAACTCAATACTTTTTTGAATAGCGAGGTTCCACATTTTCATTACATCCCGACTGCATTCTGCAAACTAGTAAACTGTAACAAGCAGCGTTTAGCAAGGTGTGTTCAAAGTGCTGTTACAGACGCCTCCTTCATAACAAAAGTTGGCATGTCAGCTAATTAGATGAATAGTAATGATATATAGTGTAATTCTTTACTACCCACAAGGGGCTAAACACAGAGGGGACAAACAAGGACAGACAAACGGATCAAGTCGATTACATCGAGCCCAGTGCGTAACTGGTACTTAATTTATCGACCCCGAAAGGATGAAAGGCAAAATCGACCTCGGCGGAATTTGAACTCAGAACGTAACGGCAGACGAAATCTGATATATAGTGGAGGCGCAATGGCCCAGTGGTTAGGGCAGCGGACACGCGGTCGTAGGATCGCTGTTTCGATTCTCACACCGGGCGTTGTGAGTGTTTATTGAGCGAAAATACCTAAAGCTCCACGAGTCTCCGACAGAGGGTGGTGGCAATCCCTGCTGCACTCTTTCACCACAACTTTCTCTCACTCTTTCTTCTGTTGGCCTGCTCGCTTAGCCAGCGGGGTGGCGTCATTTGAAGGCTAAAGCAATGCGAAGCGCATTGTGATCAGCGATGTGTAGTAACATCTGATAGCCTGGTCAGTCACGGTGATCACGGTGGTAATGATATATAGAAATTACTATAAATTGGGTCAGTTATAACTACCTCTCCTAAAAACGACTCAACTACCTCTCTTCAAAAAACCTCTGCTATGTACCTCGTACGCGCATATTTATTATACCTATACATACATTCGCGCATACATACTTACATTACATACATAATAATACAATATATATATATTATATATAGTATATATATATATATAATATAGGATAAAATTTTCGAAAATAATTCTAGCAATGGCCAGCATATTAAAAAATAACTTTAATGGTTAAATTTATAAACAACTTATAAACAAGGGCAAAAGAAAAAAAAATTCTAATGGCAAATATGCTGAAAATAGACATATCGCCCATAACAATGTAATTCATCACTACAAGCACGTGGCTCAAAGAAAGCCGACGGAAATTACTAAAAAATTCCGTTATTATCATATCGGACCCGATTTCAGAGTTAATTTATAAGAACCTATAGTAGAAAACCCTTGCCCAAGGTGCCACGCAGTAGGACTGAACCCCGAACTATGTGGTTGGGAAAGCAAGCTTCTTACCACACGGACATGCCTGCGCCTATATGTATGTATGTATGTATGTATGTATGTATGTATATATATATATATATATATATATATATATACATACATATACTTTATTCAAAAGCAGCAGACAATTCAACAAAACCTGTTACTCTGAGTTTCACGTTCCCGTTCGTCGGACAGTTTTTTTCTAGCAAAAACTGTCCGACGAACGGGAACGTGAAACTCAGAGTAACAGGTTTTGTTGAATTTTCTGCTGCTTTTGAATAAAGCATATTACTCTACCACTGGTATTTGAGTACTCTTTTTTCCCACCTTGTTTCACATTTATGTGTTTACTCCGGTATATATACATATATATAAATAATATTCGAAAAATATTAAATGAAAAATAAATATTCAAAAACGAATATCTATCGTTTCCTAAGCAAATGAAATCTAAATGAATGTTTAAAATGAAGAAAGAGATAGCGCTCGTTGTTACAAGTTGAAGAGCACAAACCACACGGTTAGGAAGAATGAAATGGAATCAAAAAGCAATAAAGACGGCCAAAACAAAGCATGAAAGATGAAGAATGTACAATAAATTAATGTGTACACTCATACTCACACGCGCACGCACACACATACACACATATAAATCTACAAATACATAAACACATACATATTAAAATATAATGATGCATATACCTAAACACACACACACATACAGATATGTATGTGTTTATACAGATACATCTATCCATATGCTCACGTATGTACATACATATACATATGCACAGACAGAAAAACTAGCATATATGCACACACACACACATACAAACATATAGATATAATTATATATATACACACACATATATGTATATATTTACGTGCATATATATATATATATATATATAATATATATATATATATATAGATATACATATGCACATGCGTATACAAGTACATATATACATACACAAACATATATACATACCTACTCATGTTAATCATACGCGGAGGCATACAACCTCCGATACATTTATATAAAAATTCATATATATATATATATAAAGATATATTATATATATATATATAGGACATATCTACGCACATGCATATAGTCACTTACATATGCCATACATTCGTACACACGAACGTGTATATATATATATATATATATATATATCTATATATATATACACAGATATATACATTGATATATACATATATACATCTAGATTTTTGTACGTTTGAATGTATGTGACTATATGCATGTGTGTGTATTTGTACTTATATATCAATATTTTGTATAAAGGTATAGATATATAAGTACATATACACACACATGCATAGAGTTACATGTATACATATAGACATAGAATTATAGATACAAAATCCACAACCTATTATGGCTTCGCATTATAGTTTTCAAATGTCCTTTTTTATGGTGGCAATTGAGTGTTCGCTCGTTCTTATTCAACGAGTTAGATTTTAGCCAGTAATATTTCAAATCCTCCACGTGAACATAATCGGCAATCACATCTTCTCCCCTGTATCGTTTTGCAAAACTTAAATTGCCCCAATCAATTTTACAATCGATAACTTTGAATATAAGATACCATATATATATATATATATATATATATATATATATATATATATCCCGAAAGAATCGTTGGCTGTTTTAGTTTATGACTGAAAAATTAATATTTAAGTGAGGAAGATCTGGTTTACAAAGAATTTGATGTAAATCTTATACATTGCTTGATAATATTATGGTTTGTGGAATTGTATCTATAAATTACATTTTTACTCAGGTGATATCATTTAAGTGGCCATTAGTTACTACATCTACAGTTACAGTTATACTCATTCCTATTAATGTTAATGTTAAATTTGCTATTTTTAATAATAAATACCATTATCATTATTATTATTATTATTATTATTATTATTATTATTATTGTTGTTGTTGTTGTTGTTATTATTATTATTATTATTATTATTATTATTATTATTATTATCGTTATTGTTGCAAATATTATTATTGTTGATCCTCTTCTAACTTTATGATAAATGGATGTTGCAATAATTTGCGCTAATTAGCTGTGGCTGAATATGAATGTTTTATGGTATAATCATTATAGACGGACGGTTTTTTATGATGCGGTGCGAAATTTTTTCTAAGTATTTTAAACAAAATTCTCGGTTCATTAGTTCTAATTTGTGTTCAGATTTGAATTTTATATCAAGTTACAATTCTTTCAATATTTGTTGTTCACAGAATAAATTTTTAATATTCCTTATTAGTATAGGTCCGATTGTATGGTCACTATAGTTATTAAGTGAGAGAGTAGTGCATGCCATTAAAATGACACTGGAGTAAAAGAAGCCAAGTAAACCCATCACAGCTATCCGTCTGATAAGGGTACACCAGGCACATGCATGACAACCATATGTGCCTGACATGGTGACTTCATATCAAGATAAACAGCGCATAACCTTGCAGGTAAAACTCTGTTAGAATTTTCGTCTGGTTGAGTAGCCCATCCCGTTCAGATGGTCCCTGAACATGGGCTGTTTAAGAATGTTGAACAATTCAAACCCCAAAGAATTCCTCTCAACACATGGTTATGATGATCCCCCACTACTTTTACTCATCCCTAGAGATGCACATATCGTCAGCCACTAAGGACATGCTCAAGTGGTTAAGGTCAAACAACTGACAAGTAAATCTGTGGTATTGTTTCTGCCCGTTCTTTTATGCAGTCTGTTTGATCCGTTTTGCTTTTTGGGTGAAAGTGGTTTCAGGTTCTTCATCTAATTCAAGATTAATGCCGAGTTCCTTTGCAAATTTGCAAGCCTCCTTGACAATGGAATGTGCTGAAGTTTTGCTGCTTTCGTAGTTGTATTATTATTATTATTATTATTATCATCATCATCATCATCATCATCATCATTATTATTATTATTATTATTATTATTATTATTATTATTATTATCATCATCATTATTATTATTATTATTATTATTATCATTATTATTATTATTATTATTATTATTATTATTATTATTATTATTATTATTACTATTAAAATCAACACTGTTGTTGTTTTTGCTACCATTAGAGTTATTCGTTTCAATATTATAATCGTTTTTAAACGATTATTTCTACAATTTGTGTTTGGTTTATCCTGGTTTGTATACATGTTATTTGGTGTATATTAAAACATTCATTAAAGCCACTGCATCTAAGTACCTTATTATAATAACCAGCATTACTCTGGGATTTCTGCTCATTTGCAGAAAGTCTAGAGATCTTAGTTGAAATATTTCTTAATAATCCATTAATAGTACTTTTGGGCTGGTTAGAAACTTTATGGATATATTGCTGATTTTCGTTCTGTTTGTGAAAAGGATGGCCCAAAAATCCAAATATCCAGTAATTTAACATTTAAAATATTTCCTTTGAATGATATCGATAGGTTATATAGTCGAAAGGAACTATGTAATTATTTGTCGAGTCACTCAATTCCCGAGGGGTATAATTAAAAACATTTAAAAGAGCATCATCTCTATATAAACTACCTCCGATATCATTAAATGAATCTTTGATTTGATAAAATAGGCATATTCCAAACAGGTCAGTAACCGCTGCAGAATGAGATAATCCTATAATAATATCACATAAATCCATTCAAATTCTAATCCACAGACCGTTCTGAAAATGAAGTGATGTTTTTTTTTAGCAATAAGAACGACATTAATTTCATCCTTGTTTAAATCAATAATTTTACTTGCGAAAATCAGGGCTTCGTTTAACATGCATCGGTGAAATTGATGAATAGTAGCTTTCTATGTTGAATTGGAGGAAATAAATATTAGATTTAATATTTTGTATTTATAAGTTTATACAATATTTCATCAGTGTTTTTCCAAAGTACAAGCTTAGGGTATGTTTTCATTTGATTTTTTATTCTGTCAATTATTTTTACTTAATCTGCCTATGTCTGACTTAGATGGGAAAATAAGTCAATTGATAAAAGAGAAAAAAATTTCGAAAACAATAATTTCGTTTCATTTAAACCGATAGACTTCCCCTGTACATGCACACAAACATGTGTATCTATCTATCTATCTATCTATCTATCTATCTATCTATCTATCTATCTATCTATCTATCATCTATCTATCTATCTACTACAACACAACGAAATTGGCACAAAGCCGCCTACCAAAGACAACACCGCCAACACCAACACCACTACTACGACGTCAAATGCTACATCCAAGCCTTCTGCTGCTAATACCGCCACACACCCCACTACCATGACTTCAATTAACACTGCCACAATTACACACTTCTACTGCCAAATTCAAAACGAATTTTGCGGACGTAAAAAACAAAAAAAAGAACAATTGTAACATTCACCACACAAGAGATAAACCGCACAAAGGCACTCTTCTCCAAAGAAGGAGACAAATTGCACCTTCATATTCCACAACACATCGTGGAAAACACGCAAAAAAAAACAATAATTTATAAAGTAATAAACAAAAAAACAAGAAGAACAGAAAATGCACCGCAGGAAAAAATCGATAAATGCCTTCGTCCTGTATGGGACTCCAAGGAATATATCAGTTGGGGAAACAAATTTGTACAGTCCAAGTACGTTTCCTCAACGAAAGTTTAGCAAAACGTTTTTCCACATTGGAGCTACATTCGGACGACTTGGTAATGATACCAGTCTATTTAAACAAAAGGGTCACGAAAGTCCAAATAAAAAACATACCATTTGATGTCGAAACACAATGGGTGGTCTCTGCCATCTGCTTTGAAATGTCAGAGACAATGTCAGAGACAAACATCCTGGAAATCGCGGTTCTAGGAGAGAAAGACTATGTGGGCAAATCAATCGAATTCCTGCTTCAATTGGATGAAGCAGCAAGAGAGAAGATACCCACCGCTATAGAACTGCCAGGAGGCTACAAACTATATAGTGGTAGAGGGCAGGCGACCACGCTGCTATTTGTGTGGAAGCGAAACACACTTGAAAAGACGTGCCCAACCACTGCACACCAAGAGCAACAACAACAACCACTACCACAACCAAAGCACTCCGGAAAAAAGCTCTACTACCCACACCACCATCAACACAGAAGACGACAAGAGAAGCACACCAAGCTAATCCGTCATCAACCAAAAACACTCGACACCTGGAAATACCAACACTACCATCAACAGCAAAACCCAAAGGAACAGAAAAACAAGAAAACACACACAAACTGATCCCCCATCCCTTATACCGCACTCAACACACACAAACACTCAACAACCAACACAACGAAAACAACAACACAACCACTTACACAGACATACATAGAAGCCCACAACATACCCTACCCCCTTCTGATTCCTCAGAAATTTCGTCGGAAGACGAAACCAGTGAGGAATGGCAAATAGCTACAAAAAGAAGGAAAATAAAGAGCAGAAACACAACCAAACCAAATGCAAACACGAACAAAGCAGGGGGAAATACATCTCCCGAAGACATTTCAAACCCAACGCAAACAACAGCCACACCAACACCACAAAAACATATACAGCAAACATGCTCACAGCCATAGACACCAAAAACACAATTTGATGGAATACATCCAATCAAAAACAAACATAACAGAAGATGACAAAAAACAAACAACAACCCATACACAACACCACCAGACCACATCAAAATAATACACATCTCCAAAAGTCTGCACCACACACTCAAAGGCATTTTCCCCAGTGCGGTTGGTAAATGCCAAAAATATCTCACAAAGAAACTGTACTGGGATCTTCTCGAGGACAAACCAACGGAGGAGAAAGCAAAAACTTTCGAGCAGTAAGTAACCCTCTGTATTCTAATTCATTAGAACTATGATCAAGATTGGTTGTGTAAATGCGCGTGGCTTGGGGTCCCCTTGGAAACAAGGGTACCTCTTAAATGACATAAAGTCACATAAGTTAGAAATCATAGCCATAAGCGAGACCAGACTCCACAATCCGCGGGCCCTAAAGACCATGTTTGGCGGACAGTTCAACATTTATTTTTCCCCCTGTCTGCCGAGAATGGGCGGTAGTGGCACCGCGGTACTTTTTCACAAGAGTCTGGATCTCAATGTAAGGACAATATTCGTAGACCCGGAGGGTAGACTGGTCGTCCTGGATGTCGACGGCAGCAATGGGTGCGCTTTTCGGCTCGTATCAGTTTACGCACCGCCCTTAACAGGTCGGGCGGATTTCTTTCAACGTCTAGAAGTTTTCTTGGGAACGTCTCGTCCTTTACTCTTAGTGGGGGATTGGAATGCTACCTTGGACACGCATGTAGACTACGTGGGTAGAGATAGGAATAGACGGGGATGCAAATGCCTCAGAGACCTGCTCAGACGCTTTCAACTGTCTGACAGGTTTCGACTAGACCACCCGAATGCGCCAACGTGGACATGGAGCAACCGCATCGGGTCGTCGAGATCGTATCTAGATAGGATACTGTGTAGGACAGTAGATAGAGATAGCATAGGATGTCCACAATTCCACATAGTCAGCTACACGGATCACAAACTTGTGACATGTACGCTAGACTTAGGTAAGACACTTAGGCAGGGTCCCGGATACTGGAAACTAAACGCGTCTTTCCCATCGAGACAAGTTTTCAGAGACCGGATTAGCACACTAGTAAAGAGGGCTTTGACGGGAGCCATCATCAACAACAAATGGTGGTTTGCCCTCAAGAGAGCAGTAAAAGCAGAAGCGATTAGGTACAGCAAAGCACTAGCCATAGATAGAAATAGAGTAGAGGGTGAGCTAGTTAAGAAGCTAGAAGAGGCAATTAGAAGCGGCATCGCATCCGACGTTTTGGCGGCGAGGTTGGCCCTCGACCAACACTTCAACGCCAAACACGAAGGATGTGCTGTCAGAGCTAGGATGCGTGCTCTAAGGAACGAAGGTGTTGGAGCCGCGAGAGAGGCCCGGGTGGCAGAGGCGCAACAGGGCAACAAAGCCACCATTCGGTCACTGGTAGATGAACAGGGGCGCGAATTGCTCGAGCCAAGTAAAATGTGTGAGGCCTTTCAGCAGCATTTTGCCCGACTGTTCGGAACGAGTGGAGGGCAAGAACGTAGGGTGGACTTCAGTGCCTACCTACATAGCCTACCACGACTCTCGACAAGAAGGCAGGGTGCTGCGAAGGTGCCATCACGGCGGCGGAAGTGCGGGAAGCGATGGCAGAATGCTCGAGGGACAAATCACCGGGTTTGGATGGTCTACCCTACGAGCTTTACAATTGTATGCCAGACTTGTTTGGAGATCTCTTGGCGGCGGTGTACTGCAACTGGCAGCAAAACGGGAGCATTCCTGGTTTTGTGAGCCGAGGAGCCGTAACACTGCTGAAGAAAGATCTAAACAAGGGAAATGTAATAGATAACTTTAGGCCCATCACTCTGCTTAATGCAGACTTGAAAATTTTGGCCAAGGTGCTAGCCAAGAGGTTGGCGCTTGTCATCGAGAAACTGGTCGACAAGGCGCAAACATGCGCCGTGCCAGGCCGGACCATCCATGACAACCTCCATCTGATGCGCTACATCATAGACAGGGTAGTTAACGAACCTGGCATGGGTGGGGCCCTGATCAACTTGGATCAATCAAAAGCCTTTGATAGGGTAGACCATCGATACTTGGAGGCAGTCCTGAGAGCGGCTGGTTTCGGTCCCGTCTTCCGCGGCTGGATAGCTGCCTTGTACAGAGGCATCCGTTCGGTAATTCGCGTAAATGGACATCTATCGAGACCTTTCGACATTGCACGTTCGGTCCGTCAGGGATGCCCCCTCTCGGCGCTTCTATACGTATTGACTCTTGAGCCACTACTGCGGAAGCTGGCGACTCTAAGGGGCATCCCGCGAGAATTGGGATGCGGGACGAGCGTGTCTGCATACGCGGACGACGTCACCGTCATAGTGTCTAGCCACGAGCACATCGAGCTGGTCGGCGAGACACTGAAAAACTACGAAGCGGTGACAGGAGCGAAAATCAACCGGGAAAAGTCAGTGGGCTTGCGACTAGGCACCTGGAGAAGCAAGCCCATGCCGTCCACCAGCGCCTCCGTCGTGGGACGCTGGACCGACGGCCCGGTTGAGTTGCTCGGGGTCTGGTTTGGTCCGGACCTCCAAGTGGAGAAGAACTGGAACGAGATAACGAGTAGGGTGGTCACTCTCGCCCGGCAATGGGCCGAGAGGAAACTGTCCCTAAAAGGTCGAGCGGAGGTGGCGAACACGTACATCGCGTCCGTCATCTACTACCACCGCCTGACCGTCGTACCTTGTCCCGACCCTACCATCACCAAACTACAACGCATCCTCTTTCGCTTCTTGTGGAAAGGATGCGTCCCGATGGTCAGGCGATCCATTTGCTGTCAACACCCGTTAAAAGGAGGGCTGGGCATGCCGTGGTTGATGATGCGCAGACACGCGCTGAGACTGCGACATCTCTGGCTCTATGTAGACGACGGTGAACAGGTGTGGTCGCCGTTTGTGAGGCACGCTTTCCCGCAGCTCGTCTCCATGACCGAACTGCAGTCGTGGATCAAAAGAGGCCGAGGAAGGGCGAATGGCACCGCGAGTGTCGCGTTGCTCTCAAGCAACTCTGCCGTCCTGGGTCGACCTTAAGTGACTTCAACACAACCAAAGCATTCTATAGGGGTTTAGTGGAGGGGAGGTACGACGACGAGCTCGGGGCGAACCTGGACGTCGACGAGGAGTACCTGACCCGCCTGTTCGGGACGACTTTCGGGCCAGGGCCCATGGACAACTTCCAGAGATCCCTGGCCTGGCAGTGCTACCGAGAAGCGCTACCCGTTCGGGATAAGCTCTACAGACACGGCTCGAGAAACACGGGGCCGACCTGCCCGAGATGCGGTCAGAGCGACGAAACCGTTCTGCACGCACTCGTTCAGTGTCCAACAATTTCCGACCTGTGGGCTTATGTCGAACAACTGCTGTCACGTGTGGGACGAGTCGGTTTATCAGCTGAGTCTATCGTCAATATTGTCACGCCTCCTTCCTTCAAACGGGAAGGAAGAGCTATTTTCATCATCCTTGTGGCTATGGCGAAAGAATGTATCTGGTGGACGCGTCTGAAAGGATTGGAGACAAACACTTTCCTCTCTGGTCAATCTCTCATCAACTTCTTCAAGTACCACTTGAAAAGAAAGTGAGAGTAGAGAGGCAAGTTTTGTCTAGCGAATGTTTTAAAAAAAGATGGGTGAATGTAGCAAGAATGGCACGTATGAATGACGAAGCCACCTTGAGCATAGTCCTATGAACCCAGAAATCGAAAACAGAGAGTTGCTTATTTGCAAAAAAAAAAAAAAAAAAGAAATATAAAATGTGACTTCATTGACCGAGGTTACCGTGGTCTTTTCCGCAGGCTTTTCTCCACGGGTAAACCTCACCTGTCCTCCCCTTTACACTTCATATTGACATTTCTGTGATAACGATCCCTATTGATCATTTTTTCCTCTCCCCCCCTTTTTTTTTTTTTTTTTTTTTTAACCCCCCTTATTTTTGTCCTCTTTCTCTCCTTTTACGATCCCTTTTGATCGAACCTCCCCCTTCCTTTTTTTTTTTTTTTTTTTTTTAATACCTTCAAAAAAAAGCTCTACCTTGTAATTTGTTCTATCTGTGTGCAGCCCTGTGTGGCTAATAAAGAAACATATCTATCTATCTATCTATCTATCTATCTATCTATCTATCTATCTATCTATTATCTATCTATCTATGTCTATCCGTCTATCCATCTATCCATCTATCCATCTATCTATCTATCTATCTATCTATCTATCTATCTATCTATCTGTGCCTCTGTATATATATGTGTGTGTAAGTATATATATATGAATGTATATGTATATAGATATATGTATATATATGTACACACACACACGTATATATATATGTTCGGTCTACGAGCCTTCAAACTGAATGCAGGACATATACGTTGAAATGTTTCTCTTCGATCCGTTAATCCATATTTATCAATAAATTTGAATTTTTTATTATTAGTTAATTTGATATATAATATATAATTACATAGCTTTATTTTAGTTCTTTCATTGTCAACGTAGTAGATGTTTGTTCAATTTTGCTATATAAATTACCGGTTTATCCTAAAGAACGTAGATTTGCATTTTTTATATTCCTTATTTTACTGGCAAGTTCTTTTTGGGAAGCACCCTTGTATTTATAAAAATTCAACGTTTTTACTCACTTGAAATAGATCCTGTTAGGAATTATCCTGAATCGGGTTTATCTAGTGGGTTCTCGTAAGTTTTAAATCCTTACATGTTGGCGTTGTTTTTATTTTTAAGAACATATTTTCCGATCAAAATAGAAACACGCTATCTAATTCTTCGATTAAAATGATTTGTTTTTGAATATAAAATTCCAGTAATCTTTCTTCCGAGGTATCGGTATATTCTTCAAAGACATTCCTATAAAATTTTTCTCCTTGATATACGGAGGAAAGCATTAGGACTCAATAGGAGGGAGAATATATATATTTCAATTTTCGATGGAATATGTATCAAAATGTTTTAAGATACGCACAATTAGCTGTAACTTAGAACTCAAGATGGAAACGGTGTGAATTATGAAAAAAAAGAAAACTATTTTATTTCCTAGTTAATCAATTCGAGTCGAAAAAAATAGAATGAGTAAAATAATAAAACATATAATAGAATATTCATTTAAATAATCCTTGAACATATGTTTCCATAATAGATATTCGAAAAATATTTTAAAAATAAATATTCAGAAATGAATATCTATCGTTTCCTCAGCAATTGAAAATCTAAATAAATGTTTAAAATGAAGAAAAATATTGTATTTCTTGTTCCAAGTTGAAGAACACAAAACATACAATACGGTTGACGTGAAAACGAACGAGAAGAGAGAACGAATAAAATATAAAAGAAAAACGAAAAACACAGCCAAAATGAAAAAGTACATATGAAGAATGTATAAGAAATGAATGTACACAAATCCACGCACACGTACACATACACACACATACACACATATATACTTATATATATATATATGTATATATATATATATATATACATATAGTGCAAACACGCAACAACATATAAGCACATATATATTTGCGTAGACATGCATATAGACATACATATATATACATAAACATATACATTTGTTTATATACATAAATATATATACATACACAGATATATATACACATACATAATGGATATATTATATATATATGTATATATATATGTATATATATATATATTTATATACATATATGTATATATATATAAATATCTATACCTATATTAATAAATTTCAGGTTAGTAAAAAATATTTAGAAATTTTTTGCTACCAGAGGTCTAGCTTGAAGAAAAATAACTAGTCAATAGACTATATATTATTCATATAAATACAGTGTATACTTAAACACATAAGATATGGCCATAATAGGACATCTAATCCGCTAGAAGGAGTAGTTAAAATCCAAACCACTATTATGGGTAATTTCAAAAGGGAATGAAAAATATAAACATTTACCATCTATTTCCTGTACCATGGTTTCAAGCTATCTTCGCCAAATAAAATAATTTGCTACGCGCAGCTATCATCAGCAGGAAAGCCAAGATTAATATATAAATACGAGGCAATACAGAACATGCCACGTGCTTACATGTTATAATTTTTACAAACCCGCCGCACAAGCGCAGTTTTTTTATCAGCAGCAAATATAAAAAATGCTGATTTTCTTCCAAAATTAGCCAAAAAATCATTATTAATAAATTTCAGGGTAGTAAGAAATTATTTAGAAATTTTTTGCTCCAAGTGGGCTAGCGTGAAGAAAATAATAACTAGTCAATATACTATATATTATTCAATGATTTACTTCCTTATGCAGTGTGATTCTTCGTCTAAGGGACATCCTAGTCTGTCCAATATGGATGTGTCCACAACATGAACACGTTATAACATAAACAAAGTTCTCCAAAGCACGAGTGAAGTTGGTCTTAATTGTGAACTTCTTTCCTTGTTTGAATTGGAATTCCGAGCCTTCCAGTATGTTGGGGCATGTTCCACAGTTTGGATGTCCACATTTTTGTAAACCGCTGGTTTTGTGGTTGGTGTATATAGATTTGTATTTGTCAGTAATCTTTTGAGCAATATATACATATATATATATATATATATATACATACATACAGTGTATTCTTTCATACAGTGTATTCAACATTGTTTCAGACATTTGGCTGCGGCCATGCTAGAGCACCACCTTAATTATCAGGTTGTTATTCAAGGAAATCAACCCCAGTAACTATTCTTTTTCCGAACCAGTAAGGTACGGGAACATAAAGACACCAGCATCGGTTGCCAAGTGATGGCGGGGTTACAAACACAGACATAGGCATACACATAGACACAGACACACCCACACACAAACAGACACAAATATATATATATATAATATATATGACGAGCTTCTTCCAGATTCCGTCTACCGAATCCACTCACAAGACTTTAGTAGAAGAAAATTGCCCAAGGTGCCACGCAGTGGAACTGAACCCCGAATCTTGTGGTTGGGAAGCAATCTTCTAACCGAACAGCCACTCCTGTAAGTATGTTTCTCTTTGATGTCTAATTAAGATTTTCCATCGTAGAATCCAAGCGGGTCACTAACAAAATGACAGGCCTCTGTACTTTGGTACAAGATGCTTCCAGGTATTTCTGTATATGTGAACGAGTTCTACTCGTGCATAAACAAAGGTGTGAACGTAGATAATCCTGCACACATGTAGGGGAGTGCATGGCATTTTAGCACACATGTGTGTGTATGTGTACGTCACCTTATGCGCATTCATACATGCGTGCGTATGTACATAGGTATTTAGAGAAATACATGCTTACACGCTAAGTCGCATTCAAGCATATATACATGCATATATTGGTGTACATTAATGCATACATTCACACACACACACATTCACGCACATACACTGATACGTATATATACTCACACACATTTATAATTCGTGCATACAACACATACATGCATACATACATATAGATACGTAAGTACACACACACACATTACTATCATGCATGCATATACATACATAGATACATACATATAGAAACATAAATACACATACACACGCACACACGCACACACACATATATGTATAATTCAGGCATACATATAGATACATAAATATACACAAACACACACACCAATACACCACAAACGCACATATAATATATATGTATAATTCACGCATACATATAGATACATAAATACACACACGCACACAAACATATATATATATTATATATATATATATATATATACATCTTATATATTATATATATATTCATGCATGCATATAAATACAGAAATACAACACACACACATATATATATATATATGTATAATTCACGCATGCATATAGATTCAGGTACACATAACCACGTATGCTTATATATGTGTGCGTACCGCAAAATGCAGGTGCGAATTTGGTCATATCTTCCAGGAAGGTCCATGAAATAGTTTGCAAACCTTCAAAGAAGCACCGTTCCATTGTGTTTCTCGGAATTACGAATCGGTTTGGTCTGTTGTTTCTTGGAGACTCACCACCGCTTCTATTTCTTGCCTTTTGTACAAAATCCGTTGTTACGTAACCCAATGCAACCGTGATAATACGAACACATCAAAAGCCACAACTACCTGCAGGGGTATCAGAGTTGCAGGTTTCTCATGTGTGTGTGTGTGTGTGTATGTATGCATATGAATATGCGAAAGAATGCGTCTGTACCGTGAATGCACGCTTATATATGTATCATATATAATAATATATATATATATATATATTATATATATATATAAATATATATATATATGTAAATATATATATATATATATATGATTATATCATATATATATATTAAATATATAAAATATATATATATATGTAAATATATATATATTATCATATATATATATATCATTATATATATATTTAAATATATAATACTTATAGATATATATATATTATTTTATATATATACTTATGTATGGGTGGGTGTGTATATCATTTCTGTGCATTATGTATGCATATATCTATATCTCTCTCTCTCCATTTGTTTCTGACATATACACGCACACACACTCATACACATACACACACATGCATACGGGCAAGCGTACACTCCGCACACACTTATGCATATGTATGTTGTGTAAGGTGTAATGTTGAATATTTAGAAACAATGATTTTTAAAAATTAAGTTTAAGTAATTGAAATGAACGTGGGAAGAATACCTAACTTTGGAACATTGTAGAAACAGCAGCAGCAATATTACCAGCACCAGCACCCTCACCACCACCATCGCCATCATCATCACCATCATCATCATCATCATCATCATCATCATCATCATCGTCATCATCGTCGTCATCATCACCATCGTCATCACCACCACCTTGCTTACCAGGCACATGGTTCCGGGTTCAGTCCCACTGCGTGGCATTTTGGGCAAGTGCCTTCTATAGATTCGGGCCGACCAAAGCCTTGTGAGTGGATTTGGTAGACGGAAACTGAAAGAAGCCCGTCGTATATATGTATATGTATATATATGAGTGTGTGTATATGTTTGTTTGTCTGTGTTTGTCCTCCTCCAACATCGCTTCACAACCGATGCTTGTGTGTTTATGTCCCCGTAACTTAGCGGTTCGGCAAAATAAAGCGATAGAATAAGACCTGGGGTCGATTTGCTCGACTAAAGGTGTTGCTCCAGCATGGCCGTAGGTCACATGACTGAAACAAGTAAAAAAGTAAAAGAGTAAAAGATATACTGACCCAAAGAAAAAATTATTAGAACTGAGAACGTAAACCTAGAATTTCTTTTGTAGAACATCAGAAAACAAAGAAAAGACATACTAAATTATAGATAGAATGGTACTTTCTAATTTTGGCACATGGTCAGGAATTTTAAGGGGAGGTAATTATATTGACACAAGTTTTCTACTGGTATTTATATTATCGACCCTGAAAAAGATGAAAGGTAAAGTCGACGTTGACGGCATTTGAAGTGAGAACGAAAACAACCGCTAAGCATTTTGTCCGGCATACTAAAGCTACATAAACGAAAATGTGGACGAAACGGTATACTTTCTTTCTTTCTTAAAGGCGGTGAGCTGCCAGACTCGTTAGCACGCCGGGTGAAATGCTTAGCAGTATTTCGTCTGCCGCTACGTTCTGAGTTCAAATTCCGCCGAGGTCGACTTTGCCTTTCATCCTTTCGGGGTCGATTAAATAAATACCAGTTATGCACTGGGGTCGATATAATCGACTTAATCCGTTTGTCTGTCCTTGTTTGCCCCCTCTGTGTTTAGCCCCTTGCGGGTGGTAAAAAAATAGGTATACTTTCTTTCTTTTTCTTTATTCTTTTACTTGTTTCAGTCATTTGACTGCGGCCATGCTGGAGTACCGCCTTTTAGTCGAACTAATCGGCCCCAGGACTTATTCTTTGTGAACCTAATACTTATTCGTTTTGCCAAATCCCTAAGTAACGGGACGTAAACACACCAGCATCGGTTGTCAAGCGATGTTGGGGGGACAAACACAGACACACAAACATACACACACACACATATATACACACACATATATATATATATATATATACGACGGGCTTCTTTCAGTTTCCGTCTACCAAATCCACTCACAAGGCTTTAGTCGGCCCGAGGCTATAGTAGAAGACACTTGCCCAAGGTGCCACGCAGTGGGACTGAACCCAGAACCTGTGGTCGGTAAGCAAGCTACTTACCACAAAGTCACTCTTGCACCTATATAATATTATATTTAGTGAAAGAAAACGGTAGGAATGGAAATTCTAAATTCGGTGGAAATTTAAAAATGGAATAACTTGTTGGGTAAAGATCGAGAAATCGTTAGAAACAAACGAAAGATGCCAAGCAAAGATAATATAGCATAAATAAATAAAATAAAATTTAAAAAAATAAAAATAAAAAATGAAAAATAATGGGCAAGTGTCTTCTACTATAGCCTCGGGCGACCAAGGCCTTGTGAGTTGATTTGGTCGGCGGAAACTGAAAGAAGCCTGTCGTATATATGTATAATATATATATATATAATATATATATATATATTATATATATATTATATATATAATATATAATATATTATATATTAATATACTTATATATATATATATAAAAAGAATTATATATAATATATAATATTTTATATGTATGTATGTTGTTGTGTGTATGTGTATTTGTGTGTATGTGTGCGTGTGTGTGTTTGTGTGTTTGTGTTTGTTCTCCACCATCGTTTGACAATCGATGTTGGTGTGTTTACGTCCCCGTAACCTAGCGGTTCTGCAAAAAGGACCGATAGAATAAGTACTAGGCTTGGATTACAAAGAATAAGTCCTGGGGTCGATTTATTCGACTAAAGGCGGTGCTCCAGCATGACCGCAGTCAAATGACTGAAACAAATAAAATAATGTTATCTTACAGCAAAAACTCTAGCTAATAATCTGAAAGAATAGCATTCGGTAGGCTCACTGAGAGAGAAATCGTCTTAATTCTCGGTAGAAAAGCAGCAACAACCCTAAGAGTGCACGGGGACCCGGCGGGGGTGGTGGTGGTGAACCCCACTGTACTCTTTCATCACAACTTTCTCTCACTCTTTCTTCCTACTTCTGCCACAAAGCAGAGGAACCATGGTGTAACCTACTATGGTGTGATAAACTTTCAGACCCTAGTCTAGATTGCGAAACCTCTGTACCCCAGGATGGTTCAGCTCTCCACCCGTTAAAAGCCACCGTTTACGGAATGAGGATAACAACGTAGCTTTCGCGCCCGTGCAACCGGCAGTCTAACGTGTGTGGTGGGTGGATCTTCAAGTTGCCACACGCATTCTTAGTAGCTTAGAGTAGGCTCGAATTAGAGTTTATTCTTTGTGCCTAATGGCGTGAGTCCTGATTGGAAGAAGAAGAAGAAGAAGAACAACCCTTCGAAACTACAAATACTTAACCTGTTTGCCTTCAAAGAATAAAAGCCTTTTACTTCAGTAATATCGGGCAACCTTTCTCGAGAAACATGCCACATGGGAAGTGGCTCATCATCAAGTGGGCAATACTATTAAAAAAAATAAAACATTACGTTCTTCGTGAAAGTTGGAATATCATTCAAAAGGTTGCGCGAGCAGTAATATGTCCATAATTTTCGTGGAGGATAAAGGATTATCTGAAAAATCTCAGTGCCAGAAGAACACGAAGCACGTATGGTTGTAAAGATATATCACTGATTTAACAGAAAAAAAAAAGAAAAACGTAACTGAAAAATTTTGAAAGAGAAAGAAGGTTCTAACGTGAGAGAGGTTGACAACTAGGAAAGCTTTTAACCATATTCTGCGGACAGTTAGTAGTAAGGTAGCAGCGATAATAATCAGGCACAACGTTATTAATAAATGGTCAGCTGTTGTGTGGATACAAACGAGGGAATTATGAAAACGAATCTGAAACTAATTACGAATGGAATATTTCAAAAGAGACTTTCCATCTTCACTCTCAATCTTTCTGGCGTTAACACTGTCAACTGCCATGCTAAACGAAAGCGAAGTCGGACATAAATGCTATGGAAAGACAGCAATGCAGCTTTTGTTTATGGATGGCCTGAAATTGTATGCTGCAACAGTAATAAACAACTGGAAACACAGTTACTGAAAATACACGGATTCAGTAAAAGAATTGATACGAACAGGAAATTAGGTTCACAAAAATGCACCAAGGAAGCATTGATTAAAAGCAAATTATATACAAATAGGCGTAGGTGTGGCTGTGTGGTAAGTAGCTTGCTTACTTCCAGTTACCCAGAATGCAACACTAGTTGGTTTGTACTGTTACAGTGACAAGATATGAGTTTTTTTGGCTCCGTGAATAGAAAAAAGAAGAAAAAGAAAAATTGTCAATTATGGCTCCCTATAGCGAGCAAAATACTGGGTTCTCATCACCGTAACGGTGAATTGAGAATTTTTGCTTGAAAATTCTTTTTGTAAATTCTAGTGGGCGTATCTCGCCAGAAAAAGTACAATTCTTCCAAACTGGAGTACTTCAAGAATAAGCCATTTGGATTACCTTTTTGGAGTATTATACAAAGGATTCCCTGTCTGTGCTATTTGTGAGGTTTTTCTTTTACTTTTCCCTTCTATTTTTTTTCTTTCTTTCTAAATTTTGATTCATTTTTTTCATTACTTTAATTTCAGTTTCCTTTCCTCTTCTTTATTTTGTTATAAGTTTTATTCGGTTTAATTTTTTTGGCACACTGTCTTTTGAACTACTTTTGAACTTTTTTTGACATGGCAGAGAGGAACTTAAAAAGAGAACTCTGCCTTAGAGTGGGAATTAACCCGCCTAGCAGTGTTAAAGATATGGAGGAGAAGACTGCAACCGTATGGTTGCTGTTTGACAACGGGCAAATGCTTCGCCAGTTTATCATTTCAATTTATATTAGCATATCTAGATATGCAACTATATGCATGAGAATACATACATGAAACATACAAATTTGCACATATATTCATATATACATACATACATACATACATACATACATACATACATGCATGCATGCATACATACATACATACATACATACATGCATGCATATACGTGCATACATACATACATACATACATACATACTACATACATACATACATACATACATACATACAAATAAAAATACTCTGTTGTTGATTTTGAAATTCCAATGAAGGAGCCTTGGATCTAGGTTAGAAACTGGTTCTTTCTCTATTGGCAAGAAATCTTGAAATAACCGAATAATGACATAGATACATATATACATACATACCTACATATATACACTCACATATATATCTAAACATCTATCTATCTGTCTGTCTGTCTTTCTGTATGTCTGAATGACTGACTTTCTGTCTGTCTGTCTGTCTATCTATCTATCTATCTATCTATCTATCTATCTATCTATCTATCTATCTATCTATCTATCTATCTCTCTCTCTCTCTCTCTCTCTCTCTATCTATCTTTATATATATATCTGTCTATCTATCTGCGGGACGAGCGGACGACGTCACCGTCATAATGTCTAGCCAGAAGCACATCGAGCTGGTCGGCGAAACACTGAAAGACTACAAAGCGGTAACAGGAGCGAAAATCAACCGGGAAAAGTCGGTGGGCTTGCGGTTCGGCACCTGGAGAAGCAAGTCCATGCCGTTCAGCGGCGCCTCCGTCGTGGGACGCTGGACCAACGGTCCGATCGCGTTGCTCGGGGTCTAGTTTGGTCCGGACCTTCAAACCGAAAAAAACTGGAACGAGATAAGTAGAGTGGTCAATCTCTCCCGGCAATGGGCCGAAAGGAAG